>NC_067147.1:17827859-18055359 GCF_903995435.1 Acomys russatus | reverse complement strand
CCTAATCTACTTAACTCTATTTTTTTTTTTTTACTTTGATCAAGTAACAGTAGCGCAACACATTTTTAATAAAAAAGTGAGAAAGGAAAAGTGAAATACAAAGAGAATAAAAATAGATGGTGGATGACGGAATGCAATATTGTTGATGTGCTCACCCACAAAGTGTGACATCTTAAAACCTTAAGCCATTATCCTTCACAGGGAAAGTATAATTAGAATGCAAGTCATTAATTTCCCATGAATTGAATTTAGTTATAAAAAATCCTATTCCTACTGATCTTCAAAGATATCTAGATTCTATTAATGGCTTTATAGAAGACTGTAGGCTTAGAACTTTTTGTCAATCACTTTTATGACCTTGGGTATGTTTATTAGCATTTTGGGCTGATTTTATATAAAATTCAAGTAACATGCTTACTAGAGGGAGTAAATTAAAATCACCAAGCGAAGTGTTGACAAGCATGTTCTGGCGACTGGATCTCACAAATGGATGGCTTTCATTTCTGGTGGAAATTCAGAAAGGTGCAAACAATCTGAAAAAGGAGAGTGATGGTTTATTATGAAAATCAACGCGCATGTGCCATGTGATCCACCAGTCACAGCTTTGCATACCAAACCTAGAGAAACAAAAATTTATATTCACATTGAAGTCGGCTTTATTTATAACACACATTTCTTAATTGCCCCCACGTGAGAAGAAAGCAAGTACAAATCACACAAACATGCATACTTGCCCTATGCACAACAAAAGAATGTGCTGAAAGGGCTGGAGAGAGACAGAGACTTGATTAGGCAAGACTTTGCAGTTATTTTAAAGATTTGTGTCTTTGCAAAACAGTGGAAAGTTATTTTAAGTTCAAGTAACTTTAAATGCAAACCCCAGTTTTAGTACAAGTTATAAAAAGCCAGGAAGAGACAGCTGTAGAACCAGCTAGATCAGTGATGGTGTGGGTTCGTGTAGGTTCAGTGTAGTAGAAAGATATCATATACTCTGGTGGGAGAATTTCACTTTAGGTGGTGACAGGAACATGAGAGGAAGCGTGACATATCAGGTAGAGGTTCAATTTATAACTTGGAAGGTTTGCTTGCTGTAGAAATTCTATTTCCTCCTATGTATTTGCTTTCCTTTGCTGTCATGAGTAGAAATAGCTGTAAGTATTCTATTGGGGAAATTAACATAGATCTACATATCTGTGTTTAGGAAACCTGAGGGATTCACTGTGGCTGTTCTCGTCTTTAATCCTCTTACCAGCGCTTTCAAAATCTTGACTGAGCTGAAAGAAATCAAGTGTCAGGCTTTGTTTTCCTACCCATGACAGCTTAACTATGATTCCGCTAACATTTATTTGTTAAAAATTTGGAGTAGATAAAAATGGATATACCAAATTAAACAATTATTTAAATTGAGAATTGACTGTGCTTTAGAGTTGGGAGAGAATCAAGGGCAATTGTTTCAGGGTCTTTAAACACTTTGAGCACTGTGTTATTTATGACCATTTGAGAAAAGACAAGAGACTTCTCTAGAGAGCTCCTGCGGGGAAGGGAGATACCTTTGTCCACTCCCATCACTACCCAATGCTCAACACTTTCTATGAACACGCATGCCTGAGCACACACACATATACACAAACATGTACATACAGACACACACACACACACACACACACACGTATATACCCTTCTCGTTCTCCTTTCAGTGTTCTTTCTCTTCCTTTTTGCTTTAATGCAATTTTTCCTTTCTCCAATCCCTTTCAACCCTGAAAATCCCTTTTTTTGATATTCATTTTTTTCTCTTTGTCCTTTTAAAACTTTCCTTAAGCAAAGCAAAACAAACAATAACAAAACTCCCCAACAATTACAATTAATGAGTGACAACATGGCACCTAACTCTTCTAACTGAAATATAATACCTTTAGTGCTTCCTCACTTCCCAATAGCTCTAATCCTAACAGTCTATGCAAGCCTGTGATGTCAAACCTTGGGTCTTTTAAAAATGTAGTGTTTTTTTTTTTTTTTTAAGCAATTAAGTACAATGTACTCCAACTAGTTTTTCACCATGCCCAATTTTCTTAGAAAATAATACTTTTCTCTTGGAGATACGCTTTAATTAAAATTATTTTACCTAAAATGTGTGGTCTTGTTTTCTTATTTGACCATATTGTCCATATATCTACGATGGCCAGTTTCTTCTCACTTAATGGATAGAGGATGCCAGATGTTTAAACAATTTATGGTTAACACCCGTTTTTTTTGTTTCTTTGTTTTTGTTTTTTTGTTGTTTGTTTGTTTGTTTTGGCCATCCTAATAGGAATTGCCAAGAGGATTATATTGCAGGGTCTGGCACAGGAAGTAAACAAGACCACTTGGTGCTTTGATAGAAGGCAGTTACAACAAACAGAAAGCATCATTTCTCCTACCCAGGTCTCCTCAAATCCTGGACTTCAGTAGAACCGAGGGCAATGGTACCCTTTTACTTTCAAAGAGTCCTGATATGTAGTATAATAGTCATCGATCTGTGGGGATACCTACGTTGCTCTTAGGCAGCTTGTCACTTTGCATTATTTCTAAGGCTGTGTGATTTGTAGTGGGGTAGATCTATTTAGACCACAATCTGTACTCAAGTTTTATCTCTGCTCTGAGAATATAATTTTTTAAAGCTCATGATCATGGTCAGACACTTTGAGTCTGGCAGGTAAAACAAGTATTAAGTTGAATTGACTTGGAGTAGGTTCCATCTAATGTGATAAGAGATCTAAAAATACATGCCTGGATATCCAGCTATGTCTCTTGACCTTAGTTTTATTTTGATTAAAGCAACTGCCTCTTCTCTAACAGACTTCCTTTTAAAATGCATACGACTGAAGCACCTTAGTAACACATTAACAAATGGGCATGGTTAACGCCATCACTTTAAAAAGCAGGTTTAGTACAATCCAAAAATTGTATGGAATAGATAGTATTCTTAAATTGCAAATCAATAATAAATATGTATATGAATGTTTGATATGAGTACTTGGTCAGTTTGGGCTACTGTATCACAACACCTGATAGAGTAGCTTTACTAGCAAACACTGATTTCTAATAATTCTAAAGGATGGAAAGTCTGTACGCAAAGGCAAAGTATAGCCAATGAGGGTGGGGAGCTCATCTCCTGATTTGCATATGCTCATCTTATGCTGTGACTATGGCATAAAGCAGAGTCAAGGCAAACTCTATCTTTTCTTATAAGGACACTAATCTCTCTGATGAGGTCCCCAACCTCATAGTCTTAATCACCTCAGGGTCCACCTTCTAAATCCTCATCACATTGGAGTTCAGAATACCAACACACAAACATTGTGCTTTGAAACAAATAATCAGTTTAGACCAGTGAGAGTGTGAAGGTCAGAAACTGTTGAACAACGCTAGTGAAGAAGTATTAGTGGTGCAGGGCATTCAGAAAAGTAAGTAGAGCCCATTTTATACCCATTAAGGGGTATAAAAATATGTTGTACCGCAGTGATATTTTATCTCATAGAAATGAACAAACTTTAAAACGTTATATATCAGCAGAGCATACTCCTTCAGTCAATATTTAAATTCATATATACACACATGAATATGACAAAAGTCTAAATCCATAATAAGGGTACACTGGCCAAATACTATAAAAATCACATTTATAAGAAGTTTACATAGTTAAAGAACAGGCTTAATAGCAGAAAATACAATATAATAAAATGGTCACTTTGATGTTTTGAGAGGATTTTTTAAAAATTAATAGAAGCCAACAATTATCCATTTCCACTGAAAATATCAGTGTTCTACCATTTGGGCAAGGTGATTAATCCACATAGCTATAGTTTGTTCCCCCATCCCCACTGTAGGGGAGATAAACGTTTTTTTGTTTTGATCCCAAGTGGGGCATGGGGAAGAGAGCAGGATGTTTACTACTTAAATGTGAGAGAGTAGGATGGTTTTCCACTTAGAAGTTGAACCACTTCGTGGGGGAGGTTGGTTGTTGCCAGGTGAAAAACATCCTTGAACAGCTGGAGAGAATATATACATACATACCTACATACATACATACATACATACATACATACATACATACACACACATACATACATATATGCCCAAAACAGGAGGTGAGGCTTTTTACTTGGGAATTGTTTGGCTGATCATTGCTTCACTTTGAGATGCTCCTAAATAGAACTGCCCCAGGGAAGTCTACAAGGCTTTGGGCTCCAGCTGAGGCTCCGGGTTCCTATTGCTCTGGGTACCAGCAGCAACTTTGGTGGTCTGTGAAATCCTGTTAACTATGCCAGAAGAATTGTTTCTAGGAACTGATATCCAGGTTTCATTCTTGTTTTCCTTAATCTCCTTTTCTTCTTATTTAGGCTTATTATGCTTGTTTAATACTCATAATAAAGTAAAATGGTTAAGGTAATTGAGCCAACACCACACGCTATTTCATTACTTAACTCATCTTCTTTCTTCTTTCCTACTTGTGGAAGAATGCTGCTGACCATTCTTTTCCGTTCTTAAATTATGACTCAGCAATTTCTATGACAGACACTAACTGTTCAATACCCATCATATCTTAATGTTATTTCAAGATCTCTGCCTAAACAAGAGTTGGGCAGTGATGATATCCTGACATGGAAGGGAGAATCTCAGAGGGTCCAAACCCTAGACAAAAGCTATGGGCAACCAGGGAATGCTGAGAGTGGCAGAAAAGGTTTTCCCCATGAAAAGTTCTCAAACACAGTTGTCTAATACCAAGTGGTCATGCCTAAGACCGTATGCCTATAAATAATATTATATGACTGATCAGGCAGTATTTATGTACTTAAGAATAGTCACACAAAATATGTATGTATATATACTCACATATATGTGTACGTGTATCTTACCTGTAAGATGATGGAATTATAAAACTAGTTAGTTTTTTCCACTCAACATACTTATCTTCCAAAATTCCAACCAGTTACATCCTGGCCTCCAAGTTTTATTTCCACATTGGTATTCATACCTCCTTATGTGAAGCACAAGACTATTTTGTCTGTAAGTTTTCTAGAATAATACTATGAAAGAACACCTGTAGACTTTTGATTTCTGGTCTACGAGGTAATAAAGAGCCTTAACCAGACTATTTAACAAAGTGACACGTCTTTTCTTAAGAAAACTTAGTTCTAGAAAGGAGAGGGAAATCATAGGATCAAAATAGCATATTTAGTGATACATGAACTCTCATTCCTGCTTCCCTATGTATTAATGACAGAATGTTTATAGAATAATCATAGACTATATTCAACTCATGTCTTACCTCCACAGCTAGACTGTCACTTTTTCTATGCAGATTATATTTTATTCACCAACAATTCCCCTATATGTCATGGAAAGAAACATACGACCAGTAAATATTTGAAGAGTGGGTGACTGCAGGAGTGAAGCTGGTACCTTTTAAAGAAACACAAAGACTGTCATTGAATGACAAGGCTGTGGAGAGTCTTCTTGTGTTTTACTCTATGTCAATACTTCTTAAATGAAGAGGTTGCCGGAAAATGGAGGATCTCATTTCCTCCAGAGCCAATGTACAGTCAATGCTTTGCAAGTGTCCCCTCCTTACTTCCCTTTGGAACACAACAGGTACATAGGACTCACTCTATGCTTTGATATTTCTTGAGCATGACTAAAAGTTGAGATCTAAAGTCCAGTGGCCATTGGACTTTGTGGAAAAAAAAACACAAAAAAGCTGTCCATTAGCTCACAAGTCTGGTTAGACCTCCTAGATCATTTTCTAACAAATGGCTTTTCTTTGCCGTGTGAAGAACAGGAGGACTCTGGTGGGGAAGTAAGTTTTCAGGATCACTCAGCGTATGATGGGTGAAAGCAAGAAGCTAGGGTTCTGAAACTGTGGTGGTTCTGCTGATGTACATTGGGCACATCAAACATGTGCTCCTGGTTGAGAAGAAAGACTAGAAGGAAGAGACTACCTACTGAGAGAAGGGGAATCAGCTTCTCCCCAGGATGAGCACGCACATGTGTGCAATCCCTAGTGGTCAGTCCTGAACACATGTACTTGGGCACAAGGCAAAAATGGCCTATGATGCATGTAAATGTTTGTACGTGCCTATGTAACTGTAGTTATTAAAGACTAATTTTGGAGACGTAGGACAATGGAAGATTTGTAGGTTAGAAGTCATTTAGAGTGATATGGAAACAATACTGATGTGTAAAGTTCTTCAAAAAGGAATATTGAAATGGTTAAAGGGTCCCTGTTTTTCCAAGTAACTCAGGAATATTTCTACTGGGAAGAAACCCTCAAATCTTTCTATTTTGCAGCTATATATAGAATTTTGCATGTAAAGCTAATTCTCAAATACCTATAATAGGAAAAAAAAAAAACATGACTTCTTCTCCACAGGAGAAATAGTCACAATGTCTTGGCAGGACAACATGATGGCACCGGCAAAGACAACACATTGGCCTTTCTTCTATGCCATTCTATTTTAATCTGATTAAATTATGACCTGTGGTTATATCATATTTTCACTTACTATATGTGTTCATGGTCATGAACCACACAATAATATTTTAGTTAATCACAGACTGGTCAATCAGTGGTAGTTCTATAGCATATGGTATAACTAAAAGTTCCTATGACTTAGTGATGCTGCAGCTATGGCAATACCATATAAAAGTACGTCATGTTGGCTGGTAAAATGTGTGTTACAGAAGCATGAATTTGGATATCTAGCTATCATATAGAAAAGGCAAAATTGGTTGAGCATGCCTATAACACTAGGGTCATTGGGTATCAAAGGAAACAAGTGGATCTCTAATGTTTCACTGACCAGCCATGCTGGTCAATCAGTGAGCACTGTGTTCAATTAGAGGGCCTAGTTCAAAGACAAGTTAGAGAGTGATAATGACAGTGGGAGATATCTGATATCTTCTTCTGCCTCTCACAAGCACCCATGGCCACAAGTAGCTTCATACACATTCATATGACACACACACACACACACACACACACACACACACACACACACACCACATAACATGCACGCATAAAGTATAGCAATGCAATTGTAGACAATACAGATTTTTGAAAATGATAATAAATGATTTTGATATTAGTTTGTGGATCTAATATTTAATTTCTGAATGTATATTATTTTATTTTTATTAAAAATGTATTAAGATAATGGGTCCTTCAGGATGTATTCCAGAAAAATTTGCTGTTATGAGAGATGGTGATTTCATCTATGCCATTGCCACTAAAGACATTTCAATAGAACAATGAGGCACTGGAAGACAGAGGTATTGATGCTCATTATTCTGGATGAGCCTCAGCTAGGCTATGTGTTTGCATCACAGTTTTTTTTTTAATTCAAAGTTTAAAAAAACATGATTAAAATAGTAAAAATAGAAATTGTGACAAAATATAAAAACAAATGAGTTTCATACAAAATTTAACATCTTTTTGTTTTACATGGTATTATAAGAATTAAAACCTAAGAATTATTGTTTATAAATTAAAAATGCATTTATTGTAGAAGAAGAAAAAAATATATATATAGAAACTTAATGCATTCTAGGTTCTACACTAGAGTGAGGTAATGCCCTGGGCCTTCAGATTTATTCACTTTTCCCTTGCTGTCTAAGGCAGAGTAAATTCCAGCCCTACAAGCTTCACTCAGAATAAGTGCTTAAAGGCATGTGTCATCTTTATGTCATATTTTTGTTTCACTTGGTCTCTGAGATATTTTCATTGTATTCGTTAAATGGTCTCTGAGAAAGATGGTTAAATGTAGAAATGTTTGCCATTGTGCTACAGTTGCCTACAGTATATGCTATGGAACTGTAGACTAGACTAGCCACAGTAGGCTAACCTTATTCTCTAAGAACGTTGTAGCTATGCCACCTGGTTTTATGGGAGTACATGCTAATGAAATTCTTGGGAATATATCTTCACAGGGAATGGCACATAACAATGATTTGTCTAGATATTTCTCTCCATGGAAGACTACCAGTTTCATCAAGCTAATTTCACAGTCTTGGCTGTATTGATATTTAGGACTGGGTATTTGTTATGGAATTATCCTTTGCACTGAAGGATGTTTAGCATCCTCTGTGGTCTCTATCCACTTGATGCCAGGAGCATCCCCAGTCTCTAATTGTTACAAGAAAGTGCATCTCCACATTGTGCCTAAGGTGTCTTGAATTGGGGTGTCAGAGATCTTCCCTGGTTCAGAACATGTAACCTAAGCATAAATATGATGTCACCATTTTTGATTCTCAAGCATGTAATTCAATGGGAATGCACAACAATCATCCATTCTTCCTTTCATTTGTGTCCCTCCCTCAACAAGTAGTGCTAGGGATCCCAGGGTTTTGGGGGTCTGTGAGACAAGTTCTCTATGATAAAACCCTCTACAAATATTCAGCAATTAATCTTAACAACAAATCAAAGCACAGGTGCTCATTGCTCACAATACGGTTTATATAAATTTAGTAGGTTATTTATGAAGAAGGAGCCCTTAGCTGCTGTGAAGACAGCACAAGAGAAAACAAGCCTCTCCTCCTGTCTTAGTCTCTTGTCTGTGAAATGAGTATTACTGTAGGTTTGTGTGTGTGTGAGCCACTGAGAGCTCTAGATATTAGCTATTCATATTCTTGCCAATGAAACTCTTTTTTTAAAAAATGCAGACTTCAAGTCCATTACTACAATAGCTGTCTTACTCAGAGGCCCCAGGTCTGGCTCATCTGGGATGCAATAACCAGTTTGCTCCCAAGAAAAAATACATGGTAAACGCTTTCACAGATTCTGTGCTGGTGAAAGGAAATGAACTGCAGGGTTTACCTGTAACGATTTTCCCAGTTCTGATAACTTGGACACCTGCAGTGAGAAAGAAAGACCAGGGCGCAGTTGAGGATTCAACTCAAGCCTGTAAGGCCCTGACATGTTTTACACTAGCGTATCATGCAGGCAAGGATCGTTCAGCGTCCAGGCACTTGGGGTCTAGCCTTGACCACTGTAGTAGATTAGAAGAGATCTGATTCTACTTTGAAGAAAATACGAGGGATAAGGGTTGCCCACACCCCTGGTGCCTTCTGCGTTGTTGCGAACAGCTGCAAACTCATGAGAAGGGCTGAGAAACAGTCCTTGGAAAGTTCTTTCACCCCTTGTGAAGCTCCAGTTTAAACTGGAAATTCATTTTATCCCTGTGTCCCATCAGAGATCGCTGGTGGAGCTAATGGGACATGTGTTTTTAGTGAATAAACAGAACAGAAGATTCTGGGAGGAGCGGCTTCGGGAACAAAGAGGGAACAGCTAGTGGCTGCAGAAAATGCAAGGAATACTTACCCGTTTTTTCCCTCTGCACTTCGCCTCTTGCCAAGTGTCTCTTTTAATGAAGTCCCCTGGAATGGCAGTGACTTTCTGCGGAGTAGAGGAAGAAAATGTGGCAGCAGCTTCATTAGAGGCCAAAGAGCAAGATGAATCCCTCGGGCTTCCATGCCTGTGGCCTGGCCTGGCCCGGAGCTCTTACTTAAGACCCTATTCTTACAGAAAAGGACAGACAGACCGGACTAGTTCAGTGTTATTGTTCCTCTCTCAGAGAAAAAAGATTTGAAGCTTGTAAACCTATATTCCAATCGTGCTTTCTGCTAACTCCATTTTTTTTATGGGCAAGTTGCCTGGCCTCTTGGAGCTGACATTCATCTTTAGCTAAAGAAGGAAAAGACTAACACTAAACTGTGAATCTTTCATAGCACTGTATGAGGACGGAGTGACTTGAGCAATAATCATAGATAATATTTCACTCCTACAGTCCTAAAAATTATTTGTCAATTTCATACACACACACACACACACACACACACACACACACACACACACACACACTAAATTTTGGTCATTTTTACCATTTTCTTTTCTTATCCCCCATTTCTCCACCGAAACCCTTCTTTTTTTTTTTTTTTTTTTTTTTTTTTTTTTATTATTATTAATTTATTCTTGTTACATCTCAATGTTTATCCCATCCCATGTATCCTCCCATTCCTCCCCCCCCCCATTTTCCCATTATTCCCCTCCCCTATGACTGTTCCTGAGGGGGATTACGTCCCCCTATATATTCTCATAGGGTATCAAGTCTCTTCTTGGCTACTTGCTGTCCTTCCTCTGAGTGCCATCAGGTCTCCCCCTCCAGGGGACATGGTCAAATGTGAGGCACCAGAGTATGTGAGAAAGTCGTATCACACTCTCCACTCAACTGTGGAGAATATTCTGACCATTGGCTAGATCTGGGAAGGGGTTTAAAGTTTACCTCCTGTATTGTCCTTGGCTGGTGCCTTAGTTTGAGCGGGACCCCTGGGCCCAAATCTGCCTATCATATTGTTCTACTTGTAGATTTCTAGGACCCTCTGGATCCTTTTATTTTGCTGTTCTCCCATGCGTCTCTCATTTAGAGTCCCAATAGGATGCCTTCCCCTCTGTCCCAGTTTCCTGGTAAGTGAAGGCTTTCGTGGGACATGCCCCTTGGGCTAGTATGCAGATATAAGTGAGTATATACCATTTGATTCTTTCTGCTTCTGGGTTAACTCACTCATTATGATCATTTCTAGCTCAATCCATTTATCCACAAATTTCGGGAATTCCTTGTTTTTAATAGCTGAGTAGTATTCCATAGTGTATATGTACCACAGTTTCTTTATCCACTCTTCTACTGAGGGACACTTAGGCTGTTTCCATGTTCTGGCTATTATGAATAAGGCTGCTATGAACATGGTTGAGCAAATTTTCTTGTTGTGTGCTGGAGCATCTTCTGGGTATATTCCAAGGAGTGGAATAGCTGGGTCTTGAGGAAGCCCTATTCCCATTTTTCTGAGATAGCACCAGATAGATTTCCAAAGTGGCTGTACTAGTTTGCATTCCCACCAGCAATGAAGGAGTGTTCCTCTCTCCCCACATCCTCGCCAGCATGTGGTGTCGCTTGAATTTTTGATCTTAGCCATTCTGATGGGTGTAAGATGGAATCTCAGAGTTGTTTTGATTTGCATTTCCCTGATGACTAAGGAGGTTGAGCATTTCTTTAAGTGTTTCTCAGCCATTTGATACTCCTCTGTTGAGAATTCTCTGTTTAGTTCCAAGCCCCATTTCTCAATTGGGTTATCCTTCTTCATAACAAACCTCACTTTGATTTAATTGTTTTTATTTTGTTTTGTTTTGTGTGAGTCCCCATTGAATTTAATCACGGTTGCTTGCATGAGCATGGGCGGGAAGCTATTTCCTGGAACATGAACAACTCACCAGTGGCTGTACCACTGACAAAATGATACTCTCTCCTCCAGCAACCATTAATTGCCAATAATCCCTCAGTGAAAGATGGAAGCCTTGGGCGCGCAACCTCTTTGCATGATGGAATGGTGATATGTTGGGGTTGGTCGGGTGCTAGGTATTCTAACGCTATTTGCTGGTTCCCAACATCTGGTTGCTCCACAGACCAGCACATTCTCAAGTTTATCAGTCTTTCTTGTTTAGCTTTGCTCCACCTAATTTAAACTTAATTGGTTAATAGCTAGGAGCCTGTGACTGGGCAGAAAAGAAGCAGGTGGAGCTTAGGCCCTAGGGATTGGGGTCAGAGACAGACTCCAAGCCTGGGTAAAGAGAGAGAGGAGGGAGGATATAGCAGGAAGAGATGAATCCAGGAAGGAGGAGGTCACCATGGGGCAGTAAGGACCATGAGCAGATGGTTAAGAGAAGTTTGCCCTGAGGACAGAGTGATGGAACAGAAGCAGCCCAGGCAGTAACTATTATGGCAAGTAACTTGGGGTGTATAGCTGGGAAATAGCAAAATAGCTTAGAGGGTTGATACCTGCCCAGTTGCTGCCTTAAAGCTTTTATAAATCCAAGAGGTGTCTGTCTCAGTTATGTTGGAACTACCTGGGGTCGAGAATCCTACTATAGTTTAATATCCAATTCAACAACAGTAACGTGCTCAGTCTTGTATAAGGACCACAACTGTGGTAGTTTTATGAGTGCAATGGCCATACTATCTTCGGAAGACAGTATTTTCCATTCTTCCCCAATTTCTGTTTTGTTCCCATTCTTTTTAGCCCATCTTCTATGACATTTTCTTGGCCTTAGTGAATGTTATAAAGATGTCCTCCTATTTAGAGCCAAGCACCCCATGTTAACTTCTCGCCTCTTTAGTCAGGTTGTGAGTCTTTGCGAGAAAGAAGTTTCTGCAATGCCGGCTGAGAGCCATGGCAATCTATGGGCATTAGTATAAGAATTTAGAAGGCAGTTTATACCAAGTGCGTTTCTACTCCTAGCATTTAAAGAAAGCAAGGCTCCATGCAGAGGATTCTAGCAAGCCTGCACGCCCCCGACAATGGTGTCTTTAATGTGGTCAGGGCTGAGTTCCTGTCTTCTCTTACCCATTAGCATTTAACCCTGCACCTTCTTCCTTAAATAGTATACAGTGTACTGTATCCTTTTCTTAGCTGCTTATGACCATGAGTTCTTCTACTTCTGAAAAACAAGCTATAGGAAGGATGTACTATTATTTTCGCATTTAAGGAAATTCTCAATATAGCTATAAGAAATGGGAGTTGAATCTTCTACCTTTGAGTCTGGGAAAGTGAACAAAGTAAGGGTCATGATCTTGAGGACAAATCATGAAGAAGAAAAAAAGAAAACAGTGCAGCTCCCAGTTTACTTTCTGAAGCCCTGGAAGAGATAGCAGGGTTGAATAGCTGCCTAGGAAGTGTGGGGTTATGAGCCCAACATTCTGGGGCACTACTTGGTCTCATGGAGGTTCCATGTGTAGGCTCTTGAGTTGGCAGTCCTAGTTTTCAAGCCAGACTAGCAGTCCAAATAGCCTAATCTGGGGAAATATCAATTGTCTCTAGCCATCAAGCGATTCCAAAGTTTCAAGTCATCCACTCAGAGTCTAAACTTCAAAGAAAGGAGAGAAGGAACCTGTGCTAGCTTTGTTTACATATTTGCCTTTTGGAGTCCATCAGCATAAAAGTGAAGCTATTTCAAACTGTTACATATGGGAATCATGCTTGGCATAGAAGTGGCTCCTGTGATACAAAGAAGAGTGAGGTTAAGTTTCCCAAATTTTCAATACTTACATAAGTCAGGATCCCCGGGCATGTGGTTATGGTTTTCAAGGTCCGTATGATATGTGAAAGTTAAAGAACAGAACATACACCATAATGTATCATTGCTATGTGGCACAGCTCCAGAGAATGTGCAAGCTGATGATTTCTTTAATAGCTTATGCCTAGATAGTAAAAGATGTTTATCCAGTGCAAGTGGCTACAAGGGGATCATGATAATTTAGATGCTTTAATTTTACCACTTATAAACTCACCCATATGGTACTTGGACACTAAGTGTCCACATCTCATATCTGCTCCTAAGTTATTAGTTTTATCTAGTCATTCTGCATGGAATATTTGGTGAAACCACAGCTCTTCACTGGTCTAAGTTCTGTCCCTTTGAAAGGTCTTATTCATATTCAATATATCCAAAATTTCTCTCCACATTCTTTATTTGTCTTGTCTTCTAGTGACACCTGATTTACAATTATTTATCTTTTCTAGTTTCCTTGTGTCATGGTGAATGCCGCTGACATCAAAGGAAGAAATTTATGTATATAAGTAGCGGACCATATAAGACACAGAGAGACATCTGAAAATCTATTCTACCACTGGTGAGTTTGAGGTTGGAACATGTCTATTACTTATTGGTTAACTGGTACAGAAGTGTCATGGTGAGAGTGTAAGAAGAGGTCAAAACCTCTGAGGTCTGGCACTCAGTATGTGAGGTATAGAGAATTTCTTTGTTGTAGATTAGCATGCTTATTAGATAGTCTAGGTTAAAAGGTGACCCCAGTGTGCCTAGACTTGGGAAGGTTCAAAAAATCATCTACAAATAACAAATATTTTGGTCATTTGAAGCAAAGAGAGGGAAAAAGATTTTGCATAACTAGTAGAATTGCCCAAGAATAAGATATGAGCTGTTTATTTAAGTTTGATTTTCAAATAAAAACAGAAAAAGTTTAGTATAAATAGATGTATGCACCTAAAGTTCAAAATGACTAGGATTTTCTGTATTCTTTCTATAGTTGACAAGTCTATGAAGAAGTTTCTAGTGTGTCACTGTCAAGGCTTAAAAGTGGCACTCAAGCCTGTCACTGCTGGAAACCTTTGCATTCCTTACACCTTAGTCACACATGTCAGTAAGGGATCCTGGGAAGTAGAGTCCCACCCAAGTGATGACTGCCCATCAGCAACTCTGCAGCGACTGCCTTTTGTGGTTCTAGAGCAGTGGTTCTCAACCTTCTAATGCTGTGACCCTTTAATACAGCTCCTCACGTTAGGGTGACATCCAATCATAAAATTATTTTGTTGCTATTTAATAACTGTAATTTTGCTACTCTTATGAATGATAATGTAAGTATCTGCCGTGAAGGCTATTAATATGTGACCACCAAAGGGATCATGACCCACAGATTAAGAATTGCTGCTCTAGAAGAAAGTAAGCTACCAAGTGCCCAAACAATACTACCTATAACCTTGCTGAAAAACTCTGGAGTGAAAAAATTGTATTATTATATACCTTTTTCCATAAAAATCCCCAAAACCTGACTTTTCAAAGCATGGATGATTTAAGGCTGAATTTAGAAAAAAGTAGCTACTTTATCCATTTTTATTAGAAAAGGGGACTGTACATACTCAGTATAGCTTATTTATAGAGCTAAGAACTATGTCACGATCGGTTGTGAGTTCCTTTTCATTTCTTTAATTGGCAAATTGTACACATTGCCCATATTTATATGCTATATTTTGATTTTTAAAATTCCAAAATGCCATTCAATCTCAATGTAATTAGCCATTTCCCACATCAATCCCACCCTTGTCTTATATTTATATGAATTACTGAGTGTTTTAGTAAGAAATGAGATTAACCTCCTTTTTTTCTTTTTGCTAATTAAAAGACAAAATGAACTGCTTATAGTATAAACTGGCCAGCTTTCTTCTTTGCTCTGAAGGCTATGCCAGAAGTGAGCCATTACAATATAAAAACATCTGAGCTACAGCGGCTAGCCCCCAAGAATTAGAAAAGGCTATAACATCTGAAAGCTAATGTGGAGCTGGGGATGGATGGGCCAGACTACAAGATGAATGGAGAGCAGTGTGGTCTGTTGAGTGTTCGAATTTTTTTTTCAAAAGGAATTTTTTACCCCAGGCCAAAAGCCTTTGTGTCGGGGAGACTGTCTCATTTCTCTGCTCAAAGACTGTCAAAGATGACTGAGACTTGAGAGCAGTTTCTGATGTTGACGAGGTCAAGGCAGGCAGTACTGTGAACCATCCGTCACTGCCTCGATGGTAACCCAAGAAGACACGTGAGCCCCATGCTGAAACCTGAAAGGCTATTTTTCTCTGGAGAGATGGGGAGAGAGGGGCAGATATAGAAGGGAGAAAGGAAGAAAAGATATAGGTCAAATGGTCACTGTGAAGTTTACTGCATTAGTATTCAGATGGAATCAGAGAAACTTGCTCAGTCCCAGCTGGGAGTATTCTGAAAAAAGAAGTGACTAGAGGCAAAAAAAAAAAAAAAAAAAAAAAAAAAAAAAAAAAAAAAAAAAAAAAAAGTATTAATATTACTGTGCTTAATCAATATAGAAAACCCTCCAACATGCTTTTGTAGGCAGCTTTACATAGTTAAGGCCATCAGTGATTACAATTCCTTCTGATTGTGTTTGCAAAGAATGGCAACTTATTCCCCACCTTAGGAATTTTCTGGGCTTGCATAAGTCTAACCAAGCTGCAGTTCAATCCACCATCTTTACAGCACTAGGCACAGGTTCAGTGGAGGCAAGTCTCAGGGGATGCCCTCTACCCAAAGAAGTGTGGACCAAGGAAAGCTACCATATGTTATGTCTGTGGAAATGACCACAGAAGACAGGTCAACTCAAGGCCATGGTGCTGGGAGCCTTAATGCTGAGAATAGATCCTCATGTCTTAAATTGTAATGCCAGAGTCTCATTGCCTGAGATCAAATGAAGGGTACATCTGAGATGTGGCACCTAGCCAAATATCTTTACATCCTTCTGAAATGCCAAAATCTGTGGCAGTCAATAGGCTATATGGTCTATGTACAGATACAAAGAAAAATTTTGCTTCTCATTTTCCAAACCCATAATCTGTTTTCCAATTTTGAGGAAATTTTTGTTTTCATAAAATTTTTTATTTATATATGTGAGTGTTTTGACTGCATACATATCTGTGCACCATGTGCGTGCTTGGTGTCCTCAGAGGCCATAAGACAGTCAGAATTGGATCTTACATGGGTCCGGAGTTACATATGGTTGTGAGTCACCATGTGAGTCTTCTTTAAGAGCAGCCTGTGTTCTAAACTACTGAGTGTATCTCCAATTCCATTTGGAGGAGTTTTCTTCAATTTCATTTATCTACCTCAGCGGCCTCTTTTGCTTTTGGAGAGGAAAGAATCAATTCTTCCAATGGACAGTTAGTAACATCTGGCCATATTTGATGTTCTCACTTTTGGGAGCAGGGTTAGTTACTAGTGCCCCGTAAGGAGACTATATTCTCTGTCTGTGTCTGTCTCTGTCTCTGTCTCTGTCTCTCTCTCTCTCTGCTCTTTATTTCAAATTAATAAAAAAAAAAAAGTCACATGTCTTCAAATATGTAAAGTCTGAGCAACTTTCATTGATTAAAATCAAGGTACTCTCACCAGATATGAAAAAAAAATCTCTATAGCTATCTCACTCACTAGTCACCATACTAAAATTATGACATTAGGCTCATAACAAGTGTATTCTTATGCACTCTTTATTTCTTCTATTTCATAATCCCTCTTGTTCCATTTTTCTTCTTGCCTATAAAGTAATAAAGATTATTATTTATGTAAATAAAGTTATTGTGTGTGTGGGGGGTGTACATAAATGTCATGGTGGATATGTGGAGATCAGAGGATAATATTTAAGAGGTTGGTGCTCTCCTTCTGCAATATGAGCCTGGGAAATTGAACTCAGAGTACCAGGTGTGGTGACAGGCCCCTTTCCTCGATGAGGAAAGTATTTTACTCCTATAAGATAAATTTTTTGTAGCTTTTTATTCCTTTGTGTCTAGCTTATTTCACTTAATACAATGATCTCCAGCTCCATCACAATGTTGAAAATGGCAATATTTTGTTCTGTGTCATGGATGAGCAATAGTCTATAACCAAAATTATGTACCAAATGTTAATTTCTCCATTCATCTGTTGATGGACATCTAGATTCATTCTATGTCTTGGATGGTAATAGTCCTTCTTGGATATAGGGATGTATGTATCTCCTTGACAAACTGGTATAATTTTCTTTGGACTTATACTAATTTAAGGATAATAGGGTTATTTTTATTTTAGGTTGGGGAACCTCCACAGATATTTCATCATTTTTGTGAAAGGTACAAAACCAATATCGGCACATACTATTTCCCCTTTCTCTTCCATCTCACTGCAACTGTTGTCTTTTCTACTTTTGATAACAATCATTCTTATCGGAATAGAATTAGCTCTCTTTTTGTATTGATTTATTTTATTTTTCTTTTAATTAACCATGTCCAATTATTGGTTGTTCTTTTGTCCTATAATATACCGCCCACTTTCAATCAGATTATTTGGATTATAACATTTAAAAAAAATTCTGCTTACCTGGGGTGGCAATCTCTTTTTGAAGCACATACTAAAAACGCCTTTCTTCTCTGTAATTGTCACTTCACTTTTGATTGTTGATTGATGGTTTTGCTGTGCTCCTGTCTCTTTGCAATGCTTCTGAATTTGATAATATCTTCATGTTTTTACTTGTCGTTTACATCAAGTTCATGCATAAAAATGTTAAATACCACTGAGCCTACCTTAGAGTCACCCCTTTGGAATTCCTCCAGGAAACTTTCCCAAATGGGTACCCTTACATTTATTTTAAATATGGCTTGTGGTTTTGGTAACAGCATTAACAGATAAAATAGAATGTGGTAGAGGGATACATGCGCTAAATATTTTAGTGCTTATCAATATCTTTAAAATTCATTATATGTCTCAATGGTTGCATTTGGCTTTTTGTTTGTTATTAAATACAGAAGTGACTGCATTTTCACTGTTAATTGGTTCTTCTTTGTATATCATAGAAAGAGATGACTTAGAACAAAGCATGTATACATCTAACTTCCTTCTATTGAGTCATTAACAACTGCTGCACACCTCTGTGCTCCTTTCTTCAAAGACTTGTTTAGATAGAGCTGAGGCAGATAAATACAAGCACCCAGAAGAATGACTGCCCAGGGGACGCTTAATAGAACAAATTGAGTTTTTCTCTCTGTACCATTATTGCATTCGATGACAACTTATCCTTTGTTTTTGACAACTGGTTGTCTCACAGTTTCAGAAAATCACACGATTTAAGATATCAGTTATTGAAGTTCCAAAATTTTTCATCAAAATAACCTTGGGATAATGATTTTCTACAAAATAGGCTGTTTTATTTTCCAGGGTCCTTGAATAAATAATACATTCAACACATAATAATTTCAAGTCTACTATGTTCCCAGCAAATCTAGTTGTTGGAAATGGAATAAGAGGCAATTTTCTGACTTCCGTAAAAACCTGAATTTTTGTTGGGTGAGATAAATTAATGAATGATTAGGATAGGATATAGGGAGTGCTTATCTTGATTAGTTTTCTGTTACAGTGATGACACCATGACTAAGGCAGAAGCATTTATTTTGGGCTTACATTTTCAAAGGATTAGAATCCATGACCATAAGGACAGGGAGTGCTCAGGCAGTAGCTGAGGGTTTACATTGTGATCCACAAGCACAAAGAAGAGAGATGTGAGAGGGATGGAGGGAGGAAGAGAAAGAGACAGACAGACAGACAGACAGACACACAGAGAAAGAGAGAGAGACTTATTTTGAATGGTGCAAGTCTTCTCAAAGCTCACTGCCTATGACACATCTACAACAAGACCATACTTTTTAATTCTTCTGATAGAGTTAGTTCCACCAACTGGGGACCAAGTATTCAAATAGATGAGCCATGGGCTGTGAAGAGGAATTGTCATCCAAACTACCATACTGCTGCATGGAAAGAATAAAGCATGAACATTCAGTGATGGTGTAAGCACATAACGAAACTGTTTTATGTGGATGAAGAGAAGCCCTGTAGGAGGGACTCTCATGACAAAGATCTGCATGAGACGAGCAGGCCACCTGAGTAAAGTTCTAGCATAGACTATTGCAGTGGTAAAGTCCAGTGGCTTGATATGACAATGAGTTCAACTCATCCAAGGATCAGCAAAAAGCAAACAGAGCAACTGTCCCAGAGTAAGAGAGAAGTAAAAGGACAAGGGACACTGAGCAAGACTGCGTGGACCTCCTAGGGATGACTGTGGAAAGACATATTTGTTTTCTGTGTCTGTTAAAAGAAATTACTACAAATAGGCATGTCTGAGAAAAACAGGAATTTATTCTCCAGGAGTTCTGGAGCCAAAAAAAGAGGAAATAAGATGGCCCACAGGGTTGGTTTCTTCTGAGTATCTTGTACAGAATCTACACAATGTCTCTCTCCAAGGTGCTGTTGTCTACTGTTATCCTTGGACTCTAGACTTGCAAATCAGTCTTTGCTTTTGTCATTACATCAACTTATTTAACTTTTTTTATTTATTATAACTTATTCACATTATATCCCAATTGTTAATCCCTCACTCTCATCTTCCCATTCCTACCCTTGCTCTCCCTTTCATCCTATTCCCCTCCTCTAGACCTCAGACAGGGGGGCATCCTCCCCCACCATCTGACCACAGTCTATCAGGTCCCATCAGGGTAGCCTGCACGCCCTTCCACTGTGTGCCTGCAAGACCACCCCGCCAGGGGGCAGTAATCAAATTGCAGGCACCAGAGTTCATGTCAGAAGCAGTTCCCGCTCTCCTCCACCACCACCACATGGAGAATGAGCTGTTCATTGGCTACATCTGCACCTTGGGTCTAGGTAATCTGTATGCACATCAGCTTCTTTGTATCTTCCAAACAGTTCACTGTAACTTCAGGATATTCTCATCATGAAATCCTCAATTTAGTTAAAGCAACAGTACAGCCCCTTTTCCAGAAAAGGTCGGGTTACTTTCACCCCTCAGTACAGGGTCATTATTTTTAACTTTAGAGAGCCAATGCAAAGTTTGAACAGAGATTCAAGCACAATCTCCTCTCTTAAAGGATCTCTGTTTGCAATGTAGTCTGCAGGGACGAGATGAAAGCACAGAGATCTAATAAAAGGCAGATAACACGTTTTCCCTTGGTTTCCAGTGACTTTCATTTGCTTCGGTGTTTTGGATAGGAAAGTTCAGCTTAATTGCAAGATTGAATTATGAAAGAAACACAGAATGTTCTTTTCCATAAGTGGTAGGGTCATTTATCAATGCTTGTATGAGAAGTAAAATAGGACATTTATCAAAGTTTCAGTTAAGCAAACTCTAGGTTAACTGCCTACATAGCAAAATATTGAGGAAGTCATGGAGTAGAGCACTGTCTTCATAGTGATGATGCTCATTGCTTACCATGTGCCAAGCACTGATTCAACTGCTTGACCCCGTTATTTCACATTCAACTTCTGCGATATTCAGTGTTAAGTTCATCAAGCTATTTTTTAAAAAGGTAGCTGAAAGTGGATGTCTCACAAACAACAGAGCCTTCTTATTATTGTGGAGGCTCTGAAGTCCTCATTCAAGGGATGTTTGGTATCAGGTGAAAGGCTAATTTCTGGGTCACAGGCAAGAACTTTCAGCTGTGCCTTCACACCTTGGGAGAAGACTGAGAGCCTCTCTGGAGCCTCATTTTTATGAATATTCAACCCATTTGCAAGACATCTCTATTATAGCCAACTTGACACCAAAAGTTGCTATTTTGCAATATCATCACTTTTGGTGATTGTAGGACTTCAGCATATGAATTTTGGGAGGGCACACACTTTCAAACCATAGTATACAGTGAACCAGATATGTTTTACTCCTAAAGTTGAAGGATTCAAATATACAACTACTCTAAACCAGAACGTAAGTAGACTGTAAACAATGGTTTGAACTGTTACCAATAACTTCTAAATTTTTCCAATTTAATGTCAAGACTAAATTTAGTCTTGGTTCAGCTTATAACCTGGTCTGCTCACCTAAATCATGGCCATAGAAATGCTTGTGTTCTTCACTTAATTGCCAAGGAACCTGAGGTCTCAGAACTTCCCACTGGGCTGCTCAGTCATCTTTGTGATTTCAGAGGAGAGCTGTCTTTTCCATTACAGAAGAATGAGGTGTTAGTTGAGTATGGCTCTTATGAATCAATGACAAATACTAGTGACCCCTTCTAGAACATTCTTTGTTGGAAATTCTTTGGTATATATAAAAAGCCAACATTTATATTGGTATAGTTAACACTGACTATAACACTGGTATAGTTAATATAACATTGATGCAATTTAAGTTCAGTTACATCTGTTAATATTTCAAATATATTTGGTTATACCTAAAAATGGTGCAACCAAATTAATAGACATCTCTTCATGTAAGCATTAACTACAATCCATAAAGTTTGGTTATCTGTCCTTATCCCTATACAACAAATGTAGCATAAGGGGATTCTAGACCTAATCATAACATGAAGAAAAGGGAAGACATGTTTGAACAGACCAACGCATGGAACCAGCAAACTGCAATGTGAGAAGCTCTGAAGGCAGCTAATTGAACCCTGTTAACAGTGTAACAAATGAAGAATGAACTCAGGAATAGTGAAGACATATACCACTCAATTTCAATATACAGCAAGCAGAGGGTTCATAAGTCGTCTGATGTTATTAAAAATTACAGGAAATACAGAGAACAAAGAACACACCCCATACCCAATGACAAAAACCAAAGAATAATACTTAGCATTTTTCACATATGGCACTTGCTTGTGGTTACTACTTTAGTACTCACCTTTTAAAAATATATGGAAACATTTACAAGTGAAGTACTGGGGTATCTTGTTTTGTTTTGTTTTTGTTTTTGTTTTTGTTTTACCTCAGAGTAATCTGAGGACTGGGAGTCTCCCTTAAACACCCTCAGACTTGAGTAGAAAATGTCAAAGTGGGTAAGAGGGCCTTGAGATGATATTACTGTTGTTAATTTATTCATGTTGGCAATTTCCAACAGTAAGGTTAAACATCTAAAAAAATATTAAAAGTAAATTTTTAGTTGATTCTTTGGGACTTTCTTTTTGTGTGTGTTATTTATTTTATTTATTTTTTATTTTTATTTTTTTAGAGTAAGCAATTTGGGGAGAAAGTAAAAATCACCTTGTCAGAGGTCTGACCTCTATTTTACATAATTTTTTTAATTAATTTATTCTTGTTACATCTCAATGTTTATCCCATCCCTTTCACATTATGCACCCCAACCCCACTCATCTCCAAGTCCTGTCATAACTTTCCTTTACCTTTGTGCCTTCCCCTTAGAAGAAAATAAAAATTTAAAATAAAAATAATCTCTCTCATCTTTCTGGGCAAGGCCTGCTCCTCTATCAATCAAAGCCTTCTTTCATACCAGTTACAGCTGTCGCGTCTGTGACGTCAACACAGATCCCCACTGCAGTGTGAGCATGGACCCAGACATGGCTCTTGGGAGCAGCCTGGGAAAGCTCCCCGTATTGACCTGTTCCTCAATGCTATTGTGTCTCCAGTCCCACCTCTCTCCTTGGCTCTGCATCTCTTTCTCTCCCATTTCTTTACCACGTACTCCATCTTTCCCAACCAACTTCCCATGGGCCATGGGGCTGGGAGTGGGCTCTTGAGTGTCTTCTTGCCTGGCCCCTGAGGAAATAATAAAACTTAAAAAAATTAATAATCAAATTGAGAGGTCATACACTCACACACACACACACACACACACACACACACACACATATAATGCAGAACAAGAGCTATACCTACTTGTTGCATAAATTCAAAATGCATGTCAGTAATTGTGAAAACCTGTACAAAGTCTCCTTAGTTAGGATTTCCTCATGTGTGAGTCTGGAGAATGACTGACTCATTTAGGGTTCATGTTTTCACCCCTCAAAAATTATTTCTCATGAGATAGAACTAAGAACTTCTGGGAAGTTTGAAGAAACTGAACCTTAAAAACATTTTTCCTTCTATCTTTTCATGGATCCACAACGACAGACCAAAATGGCACTACTCAAAAATCTTATTTTCCTTGCACAGTTGAGTATTAGCAAGCGTTTTCAAGGAGCCAATTCGGGAATAAGGTTGCAATCAAATGTTTCAAATTCAGGGTACTAGAGGGAGCTCTAGAAAATTCTGGGTTGACCCCCTGCTTCATTGCGATCTGTTCTTTCCTCTATCTCCCCATTCACCAAAAATACGAATTCTCTAGTGGAGGCGTTGCTGTACTTCTGTGGGCTGAAGGGCTGGGTCTTTCCAGTTAAATCCTCCCGTAATGAGCTCACCCAATGCCGCCTGCTCCCTTCCTGCCCTGACTGTGTTTCTGGCTGCTGTCTCTGCATCAAACAGCTGTGGCACTTGTCAGCGAGACTATTAAGACAATTTCTCCATTCTAACAAGATTTTACTCTTGAGTAAAATAATTTTTTTTCTCAGTATGGCTTCAGACTTTTTTTTTTCCTACAGCAGTAATCAGTTTTCATTGAAGGGTGGATTTGCCCTGCACACTCACAAGTGATTTATATTAGGCATTTAAAGGCAAACATGAACTGTTTTATTTTTTTTTTCTTTATTTCTTTAAGCAAGCAAGCAAGAAAAATCCAACAACAACTTGGACTAGATTTATAGCTACCTCCTCCACCCCTGCTCTTGCCCTGCAGCATGATGGGACTTGTGTGTCCTTGGAGGAATGGCACAGGGAAATGCTAGGGGCCAATTGCTGATTTTATCATTCAAACACAAAATTTGTTACACCACTTTATCGGTCACAGGGAAAGCAATTATACTGTGGTTCAATTTTCCACTCAATGGCTGTACTGGGGATCAAAGTTGGTTTTTATGATGGGAAAAAATGTTTTGCTAGTTTATTTGTTACTTAAAATAAAGAAGCACCGTTACTATAACGCTTCCAGAGGGTTTCCCGTCCCCTCCCCTGCTCCTTCCTGAGATACAGTGGATTATTTTGGTTTTCTTCCTCCCTTTGATTAAATAATCAGCTTTCTTCCTGCCCTCTAAAGCATACTTCACTGTAGAAATGAAATTGGCACGGTTTAAGGTAACATAGCATTAGGACTCTAATCACAGCCATGGAGGGCAAACCCGCGTTATGCTAGTTTTCCTCCCCTAGACTAATACTTTTTCAAAAAGCAGCATTGTAATGTCCTCAGTGTGTGTGGTGTGCTATGTGCAAACAGGGATGTGTGTGAGCTTTGTGCACATGGGCGTGTTCATTGACTTTCCACGTGGAATGATCAACATACCTTCCATTGCATTTACAACTCCTTTTTGCTATAAAAAGGAAACGCTTAAGCAGCAACGTTAGTTATGGGGAAATTTTGTTATGGAATTACACATTAAAATCATATATTTAATTAAAATAAACTAACTTATTATTCTGTCATTTTTTCTCTTATTACCTATCATTAACATTCAGAAAAATAAAGAGAAATTCAAATAACAAAATTATAAAAATAAAAAAAAAAACCTAAGGGAGCTTTAACTTCAGGGCTAATTAATGTCTAGATTGTTGATTTTAAATTTTATTGATTTTATACCATACATTCAATGATAAGTATTTTTTTTAAATAGTACTGTATGGCTCTAGTTCAGAACACCAAACAGTTAAATGAAAACCAATACTTTTCATTGCACTCTTACTCCTAAGTATTGAGAAAAACAAGAGACAGGTAATTGTCTCTCTCAAAATGTATCAGGCTTATTCTTCCATTTCTGTTTGGTTTCGGCTTTTACAATTTGATTGGGATCTTCTTTTGTTTTTTTTTTTTTTTTTCCCCTCGTCTCCTGATAATTGCCTCCAGGCTCAGTCTTACATGCTCCATGAATCTAGGAGCAAAGAATCTGCAATCCACTCTAGGTGACTAATTATGACAGTGGCTGAGTGATGGTCTAGCTACCACAGGGCGCTGTTTTCTTCAGTGGAGCTTCAGGTGATCACAGAGGCAAAAAGAGTAGTGAGGCCCCATAAGGGTTGGTGAGGAGGCTAAGATGGGACTCTCTTCTGATGGCTGGCGGGGGTCTGCCCATCCTGAGGCTGCTCTGCCTGGACTCAGCATGAGAAAAAGAGTGCCTTTGTCACAGCAACTTCCTTGGTTAAGGGCTTTGCCACATGCCTTACATAAATGCCATTGAGTTACAGTACCCAAGCCAAGAAATTGGGCCATGGAGAAAGGAATACCCACACACCTGAGAAAAATATTTCTTCTAATTACAGCTACAATTTTGTTAAGTGCTTATGGTGTACTCATTTATACATTAGAACAATCCTGCAAGGCATAGGTTATGATTTTTTATTTTCAGTGTGAGAAATATGGACCCTAAGATCTAGTTAAGCTATTCTTAACCATATTCTCAACTGAATCAAGGACACTAGGATGCAAGCTAAAATCTTAGTCAAAAGATAACATCAGATACGTGTAATTTTTAAATCTCTAAAGTTTAACTTTATCATTTTGGCTTTTTTTTTTTTTTTTTTTTAACAATTTGATTGGAATTTTTTTTCCTCCAGGCTCACTTTTATATGCTCCCTGAATCTAGGAGCAGAGAAACTGGAATCTGCTCTAGGTGACTAATTATGGCTTTTCATCAAAAAGACCTCTAACCAAGGAGTTGTGTTAGAAATTTCACGTATTTTTTTTTGTAAAGCATATAAATCTATGTATTTCCATCAAAGTCTTGCTTATTGCTGTTTGTTCTAAGGTTGTGAAATACAATCCAATTGTTAAAAAATGTTCCCTAGACTCATGCTTCACCATTGTTGAACCTGAAACTGGATGAAATTATGATTTTATTATATCTGTCAAAAAGTTTTCAATTTGTGACATGGTGACTATATATCACCCAGTGAAATGTTATTTTTGTTTTTGCTGTTTAGATGCAATACTATTATCCTGTTTCTTTAATCCTATTATTTTCTAATGAAGTTAGTGGTGCAGCCTATTCATTTTTTTGTAAACCTGTCAATCAGTTAATAATTTACCTATAATTTGTTAGCTTATGTTAGAGTTGCAGCAACTTGGGTTTGGACAGGATATTGAAAACAACTGGAATGAGAATGAGTGAACTGAATATCTATCTTCAAATGCCAGGGATGCATAAATGAAATATCATGAGCAAAATCCCAAGAATTTTCCTGTTTCCAATGAGTTCTTTCTACAAAGAAATTAATCGTTTGTCTTGATAACAAAATGCAGTATAAAGGAAACACACTGTCCTTAACATCACACATTGCAAACTGTATTTTATTTTATTTTTCTTAAAGTTGTGAACCAAAGACACCATTCCCATTTTGTGTAATTTTACATCAACTCCAATGGATACAATTTTCAGTTTTCATAAGCCTAATAAGTGACTACATCTAAGTATTTTGATGACTGTTGCTCTTTAACAAAGCATAATAGAGGAATGTCCAACTTTGGAAAACGCTCGGAT
Organism: Acomys russatus; assembly: GCF_903995435.1. Classification (NCBI taxonomy): domain Eukaryota; kingdom Metazoa; phylum Chordata; class Mammalia; order Rodentia; family Muridae; genus Acomys; species Acomys russatus. Next base: position 18,028,653 of record NC_067147.1, on the reverse strand, counting down.
AGGCTAGGGGAGGCTGCTAACCATTCTGTGTCTTGGGAATTCTTCACTTTGTGTAGACCATAATTTAATTTATTAATTTCAAACTATACTTTCTTGTTTATTTTGACACTTTCCATATTTGCATTCTTAGTATTTGTTTACTTTTTTTCTTTCCTACCAAGCATCTTCCAAAAGGTAGGATCCCTGGCATTCTCATTTTTCTTACTCCTATCCCTGACTGAAATAAGAATTGTCAACACTATTGCAGTAATCAAGCAATATAAATTCAGCTATACTTGAAACTTGGCTTTTAATAAATACACGAGTACACAAATACATAATATATATATACACATACGAATAGCTTATCTTTTTTCTTAAAAAGTCATGTACGTCTCAGATGTAGTATCTGTTTATGAATTATTTCTAACTTTATTAGAAGAATAATTTGGCTTCTGATAGATAATGCACAGAATAATTGTTTTCGTAGAGAAACAATGTGAAGTGAGATCCCTCCAAGAAAATTTCCATAGAATTTCAGACATGATGAAGAGAGCCAACTCTTTCGTCTTCAGATTGTGGAACAAGTCCTTTGGTTTTTATTCCTTGATCTTTTATTTCTTTGGCAGCACAAAAAAAGAAGTGAATTGAAATCTTGAACAAAGAGGAAAGCTCTCTGTCTTCGATGTTTTAACAAACTTCTATATACAAACACTGGGTTCCAAATAGCATCATCTGTAAATAAGGCTGCCATTTGGAGCTTAAAAGCATAGCTGATGAGAAGCATGATTGCTTAAAATATCCTAAGGGGATGAAGACTAGAGTGGAGAAAGAATTATTTAAGCATAACTAAAGCATAACTAAAGGGAGAGATAACTGGATGGAGAAATACTGTTAAGTTAAAAAAGAATAATTTTAGGAAAAGAATCAGGACACACACACACACACACACACACACACACACACACACACTTTTTCTTAACAGTGTATTGTGCTGGGGAGAATTAGTTCTAATGACACATGGTAGAAAAAAGGCACAAGTGCTTAAACCAGATGAAAAGTTATCAAGGGCAAAGCAAAGAATTGGACAACTTCACATGTGCATCAGGTGTATAAGAGAAATATAGTAAAGCTTGCTTATTGCTGAATGTCTTATTTCAAGAAATAAAGTTCTAGGGTTTCTCTTAACTTGACCTTATCAGAAAATATGCAGAATACTTACGAATAATTTCTAGGCACTCTTTAACTAACATTCCACTCTGCACGACAAAGTTGATGATTTCCTGCATATACCCTGCACATCTGAAGCTCATGATCTATCTTAATCATAAGGCAAAAAGCATTGACTCTGTGTTCTAAATTACTTCATAGGTAAAAATCTGTGCTCTTTGAACCTTTTATTCTTTCCCCAAATCTATTTTCCTCTCTGTTTAGGCCTACTTACAGCAGCAGTAAAAAAAAAAAAAAGCCATTATTATTTCTCCCCAGTTATAAAAGGACCAAGGCTCTTTAGCCTGGCAGATTTAGATGAGTGGAAGATGCCTCCCACCTGGGTATCTCCTGCACTGTTTCATCATCAGAGATAAAGTGTTAGGAAACTTGATGTTAAGTGAAACCTCCTTTTTTTTTCTCACCTTTCCTCTTTCTTTAGCTGATGAACGGTTAAGCAACACTTCTTTCTCTTTTCCTCCTGATTTCCAAAAGATGGGAAGAATAACCGAAGTCTATGTGTTCCAGAATGTTCTGAATATAAGCAAATGATTGTTTTTCTCCATAGCCCATCCTGAATTGGCTCTTTTAATGACATCTGATAGAGGTGAATAGTCTGTCTGCTGAAGGTGAATCCCAAAACTGTAACATTAGCATTAGGTCCATCTTCTTCCACTTCGTTTGAGTGCTACGTGGGCTAGACTTGTGTTTGTATACATTTACCTCACCTGACTGACCTGTTTTGCTGCAGCTCGTGTTGTGATTGTCATTGAATTTCCCCCTACTTCTATTATGTTTTTAGCATTGCTTCATTCCTCGCCGCAAAAATAATGAGTTGTAAATGCAGTAAATAATGCAAAGTAAGGGTTGTGTCTTGGGGCCAATTTAGCTTATTTATTTGAACTTATCTGGTTAAGTCTAGGAATCCAGTAAGAAAACTTTTTAATAAATTTTAAAATAATAATGGTTTATTGTTTTAGATTTTTAAGATTTTTTAACTGCTACTTGATTTTTACATTTAATTTATTATACTTTATTCAGATTACCTACTGATTGCTATCCCCTCGCTTGTATCTTCCCCTTCCCACCATCCCTTCCTCTTCTGCCTGTTACCCTCCCCTAGACCTCTGACAGAAGGATCCACTCCAATTCCTTTTTCTGAAATTGCTCCCACACATACACCTTTCCCTACTAACTTCATATGTTTTTTTAAAAAACACATAACATCCATTTAGTGATGCCTGTATGTGCATGGGCATGGGACCAGCCATCTGAGTGTGCCTGGTCTCTCAGAGGCAACACACCTGGGGGTAAAACTGTTTCTCTCTCCTTGAAGAAGCCAACAACTGTCAATAGTTTCTACAACAGGGCTGGGTCTTCATGAGTCTCTCATTATGCATGCTGGGATTTTGGCAAGTGTCATCTTGTGCAGACCTGCAGCCATCAAGCTGCTGTGAGCTCATGTGTGCAATGGCCCCATCACATCTGGTACATACTGGCATGCTTGCTGTAGACGTCTACTCCCTATGGCTCTCACAGTCTTTCTTCCCCTGTTTCTTGACGATCCTTGAGCTTTGGGAGGACGGTTGTGGTGTAGATGGCGCACTTAGAGCTTCATAGTCTGCATGATGAACAACGGTGAGTCACAGAAGGCACAAGGACTAGTAAGATGACTTGCCTAATACAATCAGTGTTGGGATGGAGATGCAAAGGTTTAGATGGATGGAGGAGTTTGTCAAGGATTTTAACTGCTTCTTCAGTCCAAATTGTGAAATCAAGCCTAGAAAAAGAAATCAATGCTGCTTCCTCGGGTTACTAGGAATTATATTTCAAGAAAGGCATTCAGTTCCACTAACTACTGAATATTTATTCACAACATCTCCATGTTGTATGAGTGTGTTTGCAGCTGAAGACGGATTCCCTAAGGACCACGGAAGCAATGGTTAAAACATGGAGGACCATAGTGCTTAGTAAAAGATGATACAGATTATACATTCATTAGAAGGACAATATTACTGTGAGATTAATTACATATCTATGAAATGGTTACTGGTTTATTTCCTGAGATTCTTAAAGTATGGACCAGGTTCTGGCTGTCCCAAAGGCTCTTTTTAGAATCTCAGAAAAACAAAACCTACTTTTAGAATAATTATTACTACACCTTCATATTTATTTTATCACCTATTTATTTCTCTATCTCATGAACATTTCCAGAAGCTACAACATGCGATCCCCAGTGAATAAATGCAGAAGCAGAGACTAAATGAGGTTTAAAAAAAAAAATAAAGAGTAATACCGCTCGAAGAGTTTCGAGGGAGAGCAAGTGAAAATGCATTGAGATCTACCATGCTACACTGTTAATCACATTAGGTTTATATGTCCTGATCTTAACCTGTGTGAAGTGGAAGTGGGTAGGAGTTGGAATTGCCCTCCTAAGTACCTCTGCTTGGAGTTTCATAGAAATAAAGACACAACCACAGTTGGGATATTTTGAGGCCACGTGAGCAGAAAGAAGGGAATTTAAGCTTCCATTTGTGGATGCTGTTATGAGTCAGAACAATGAGGTAAAGGGAAGGAGCATTAATCAGGGACATATCTATGACTAAACTGCAGAACTGTACACTTATCATCTTTCTTTATTTGTACTGGCAATTTAATGAGTGCCTACAGTATGCCAAGCACTTCACTGCAGTGCACACAGATGGTCTCTGTAAAATCCTCTGCAAGCTAGTTACTTTCTGAAATGTAAGTGAAAGTACCTGCTTTGACTACTTCTCTGAGTCACTGAGGCACTGGACATAATGAGACAGTGCATAAGGATATACTAGGTAGTAACACAGTGCATACAGATACACTAGGCAATGACACAATGCATATAGATATACTAGGTAATGAGACAGTGCATACGAATATAGATATACTGGGTAGTGAGACAATGCATATGAATATACTAGGTAACCAATATAACAGGCTATGTGCATCATCTGATGTAATATGCAGATCCTCTGAGGCATTGTCTATTCTTTTCACGGCAACAAGAGGAAAAGACCCTACCTGATGTCAAGAGGGGAATGCCTTCCCCACAGGGTAACGTATAAGGGGATCTGGCTTTCAGAGGAACAGAACAGAACTAATTACCAGGCTCTGAGAGGTATCAGACCACTAGGGCTGCCATGTTCTGGGACTACTGTGATGATCACTCCTTCACATACATTAAGAGACTGATAGGCCAAGGATGAATAATAGTCATCTCATTGTAAGTAAAAATGAGTGTTCCTGAATATATTTAAAAACTTGACAACGAATGCCCAGAAATATTTGCGTATGTCACAGAGAGAAGCAATTCACCGGCTTTGGATTCAGTTTATTGCATAGAATGCTCGCTTACCATGCCTGAAGCCCTAGGTCAGTCTCTAGCACTACAAAAACTGTTCATGGGAGAGCATTCCAGTAACCTCAGAAGCGAAGATATAAAGAAAGGTGGATCACCAGTTGAAGGTTAGCCTGGGATACATGAAAGAAAAGAAACAAACCAAACACGTAGCAGAAAGGGCCATTTGCTTCAGAAACCACATGTTCATTCTTCCCCCGTGGGAAGATCAACAGTCTTTCTCTGGATCCATTTCCTGCATAGAAATGGGAATAATCTGTCATGAAGAAGGATCAACATAACATGACTAGGGGCTGCTGAGGTGAGAAGAGGAAGGACTTCCCGAGAAACAAGGCAAAACGATTGTGGATATGCTTAAGATTGGTTGTAAACACTTGCTATCTCTACTCTGCTCTATACTCCGTAAGATGTCTGCCATTAATTCCATGCTCCTGTGAAACAAAGATTTTTGTACAGTCAGGCACTGAAATACAGAGGGCTTGTGGGAAGAGGACCAGGGAAGCTTATTAAGATATACAGAAGTTTGAAATAGAACTTTAGCAAAAATAGACTCAGATAAGACACAAGGAGGCGTAACATGTGTTAAAGTGCTTCAGTGTTCCAATGGCTTTTGATAGCGTACATTCCTCATTCTTCTTAAGAAAAAATTACTTTGTATTTTGTAGGGGTGTGTGTGTGTGTGTGTGTGTGTGTGTGTGTGTGTGTGTGTGTGTGTGTGTGTGTGTGTGTGTGTGTGTGTGTGTGTGTGTGTGTGTGTGTGTGTGTGTTTCTCACATACCACCTATATCCCTGGTGCCTGTGAAGGCCAGAAGGGGGCAGTAGATCCCGTAGGGCAGAAGTCACCAAGCATTATGAGCAGCCCTGTGGGTGCTGAGAATTGAGCCTGTCTTCTGAAGAGCATCCAGTGCTTTTAACCACTAAGTCATCACTGAATCCTCTCATTTTTCTTTTGTAATATGTTGCATTAAAACAAACACACACACACACACACATATATATATATATATATATATATATATATACATATATACATATATATACACATATACCTAGGTTTTAAGCTAATAGCATACTTAATTGGGGAAATGTACAGGCATTTAGTCAAAATTAGGAACAAGTGAAGGATATTCACTTCCAGGACTGTTCAACAGTGTACAGGAGTCATTTGTCAGTAACAGACAAGAGAACTCAGCTAAAATGATGAATTGCCTATATGCTGCAAATTTTGATGACGCAGGGAATTTTTTGCTGCTTATAATTAGGGCTGGTTTTTGAAGAAATGGGTTTCCCCAAGGCCAGTAACTTAGAAGGTTTTCTTTGTTACTTTTTAATTGTATGACTATTAGGCTTTCATTTAACTCTTATGATCTTCATTTAAAAGGGAGCTAAAATAGAAGTACCTAGTTTTATTGATATAAAGATTAAATGATATACAGTATATACGTGTCAACACATATTCAAGAAAAAAACATTGTTATGACTGTGTGAACCACGTGCTTTTCTAAATTTTGAATTTTTAACTTTTTTGTTGATTTTTTTTTTATATATACCAAAGCCAAGGCACAATGTACTCAGATGTCTCCTGGTATATTTTACTGCTTCTTTCCTTGGTACTTAGTATTTTTATGTGTCAAATCAAATGTCAAATTTCATTCCACTTTAAATGTGCCATGCCATCCTTTTCAAAATCTCCCTTAATTGTCAACATCCTTTGAGTCTTTACCATGCTACTGGGAACCTAGGCCACTTTCAGAGCTCATCAGCTTGTAGCAGGTGCCTATTGGCTTGTTGCCTCTCTTAGTTATTCTGTGTACTTACACCATATTACAACATACTTACATACAGCAGCATGTGTTTAAGGATTCTGAGTGTAGGAGTCAGATTTTATTTCTTTAGGAAATCTACCACGGCACCTAAAGGTTGTTACATACTGTTAATTGCCTATAAACACTTACCAGATGAATTGACTTTCAAAGCGTCACAATGTATTTTTTGCAGTTATGTTTCAAGATAAAAGAGTTGTGCAATAAAAGTGGGCTATACACTTACAAAATCCACCTAAACTCTGAGGCTGTATAATTATATACAGGGATTATATCACACAAATCATGCCATCAAATAGGTTTATGAGTTAACCTCGAGGGGCTCTTATCAGTTATGGAAAGTCCTTGACAAGTTGTCATATTTCAATCCAAGTTCTAACAGATTCCTACACTCTCAAAATCTTGATGAAATATGGCAGAAATTGACAGTGAATGTTGCTGGTGGTCTTGCCTGCTCTGCCTGGACTCATTCCTTTAGGGTCTTACCAGACCACCGTTGAGCAGTGAGATTTCAGCACTAGTCCTGATTCAGCTGATTGAGGAAGATAGCGTACACCCGGGCTTTATAGAGAAATAATAAATGCAGTCAGTTTGCTTCTCTGAAAACCAGCTCTTTTGCATGCTTACTTACTAAAAGTTCAATGGGAAAAATGTCTCCAAAACCCTAGGCAGACTGGCGAGGAAGACTTTCTTGGTCATTAATTCTCCATGCAAGCTAAGCATGTGCCTAGAGTGTAAGATAAAACAAGAATAAACTCATGAGATAGGACAGATAAGTTTAATTATATTAATAAAAATGGAACACCAAATAGTCATAGTCATTCTTAACATTTTTGTGCAAGATAAAGTAAGTATTGTGTTGCAAACAGAATGATGATTTCTTAAAAAATCAAATGCGTGTATTCCAAAATTTTTGAATTCCTCTCTTACACTGGAAAACAAATATTGAAATATAATTAAATGAGGTAAAATTACCATGGTGGATCCAGGGGAGCACAATTCACTAAGAAACTGAAAACTGAAAAAGAGTGGCAGAAGGGACTAGTCCAGAACATTGGTGGGAGACATGCAGCCTTGCCGGCTATGAAGCTGGAGAAAGGTGGCCATGAGTTGAATCATTCCTGCAATCTTGTTCCAGCTGGCAAAAGTCAGCAAGTGATTCTAGCCTAGACCATCCTGATAGGGAGCTGGTTGATTGCACCTTGTTTCATTTGTTTTTGCTTTTGTTTTTTGTTTTAGTTCATCTAAGACCCACACTGAAATTCTAAAACAAAACATTTGAGGCAATTAAAAAAAAAAAGCACTGTTTTGAGCAACTGAGCCTGTGGTGAGTTGTTCCAGCAGAAGTGGAGAGCACCTATGCCTGACGTGCCTGAGCCCAGTAGGATGGAATCTGCATGAAGGCATGGCCTTGGTCTACCACTTCTGCATCTCCACAACTAGGGCCATGCCTGATCCGCAGAAGCATTTAGCCAACATTCTTTAGATGTGAGAATCTTGAAGCCATCACACTCCTTCAGATCAGTCTCAGGTTTGCTTATCTCTTGGACATCCTCAGAATCACCTGAACTTTTGCAGTAGAGACATATTTAAGAAGAGTTTTATGGCCTAGGTAAGCACAGGCAGATCCACCTGTGGTTTTTAAAGGTTCACAAATGGGTTGATGGAGAGAACTCCCAGTCTGCTCTGGAGAAAGGGATTTTATAGCTCAACCTACTACAAGGAACACATGTCCAAGATGGGATAATACTCTGAAATTGCATTTGACTTTGAAGTTCATTCGTAATTGGAAATAGAATGCCAACCTCATAGCTTAAAAGAAATGCCTTGCCTTTTTCTTTGGAAATCTCATCATTCAAAGAAGGACAGTGCCCCCGGCTTCCTTCACTGGTCATAAAGAGCTCAGCAGTAACTCTTAGGGTTTCTTCTGGGTCTCCAGAATGATCAAATAAAAATATCCACAGCTCTGCCTATTCACTAGCATCTAAGCCACAGAAACAGACCTACTACTCCTGAATTTTACTCTGCTTTTATACTGGGATTTGCTAGAGACTGTATTATTTTCCTTCACTGTAACAGATTGCCCTCAAACAGCAAAAGACAGTTATTTTTCTTCTATGTTTTCTCAAGTTATTTATTCCAAAAGCCACACTAGAGATGGCTTGTCTCTGTTTCATAACATCAAGGGCTCAGCTGGAGAACTGAGCTCATGTGAAAGCTCAGTGGACACTAGTATCTACTTCCAATGTGGCTTACTGTAAGGCTGTAAAACTGTAATTGACACTGATGGAACACCTCTATCCTTCCATGGGCAAACCTCCCTGGGGAAGGGTTGCCTATTTTCATGAGACACTACCTGCTTCTCCTAGGTGAAAGAACCAAACAAAGCATCATCCACTCCCTTAAATTGACTTATTTTCACTTTCAAAAACTTCCCATGGCCACATAGCTCAGCCTTGAATTCACGAGAGAGAGAGAGAGAGAGAGAGAGAGAGAGAGAGAGAGAGAGAGAGAGAGAGAGAGAGAGAGAAAGAGAGAGAACATCAAAACATGGATTCCAGGAAGCAAAGATTATTGAGGTACATTTTTTTCCTGTCACAAGGCTAAAATCAAAGTGTTTTACTTGTAGAAAGCACTTTAAAAGTCTTATAACAATTATAAGAAGTGTTCTACCTTGCAAAAGAGAACGATGTGAAGTGGCTCCAGGTCAGAGTTAGGGCTCCCAACGAGACAGACCTTCCCACCTCCCATCTGTGTAGCAGCTACATAGCATAAGCCATGATTAATTGGTATAGTCCAGAAAGGAAAAACAATTCATATCCAAATTTTTATTTCAGAACAAGATGGAAAATTATTTTCAGTTGTTTAAATTAATAGTGAAGAGAAATAGAAGACAGTGGTTGTATTGAGAGTAGGGATGCGTATTCTATACATGACCCCATTGTCATTAGGAAAGGGAACCCAAAGTGCAGAGGATGGTCCAGCATGAGATACAGGCAGATCACACAGCAGGGCACACAGTTTTTTTTTTAAACTAATGTTACGAAACAAAGACACAACATAGCTCCAAGAGAATCTGGCAAATGGAGCCTTCCTTATTCCTGGAAGGAGAAACTGAAAAGGAAGTAATCAAACAGCCTCTGCCACACATGATGCAGGAAGAGACACCTATGTGAACTCACCACTACAGTCTTAGAGGAAACTTTTTAAAGTAGAGATTTCTTTATCCTGCTAACATCCAGTTTTCAAATCACTGCTGGCAGTAAAAGCCTATGTTACAGAGTAAGGCACTCAGAGTCCTGTGTCATAGTCCTCACACATGGCTCTTCTTCCTGTTCATGATTCTCTTCTTCAACTCTTACATTTTCTCCTTGGCCCACTGCTTCCCTTTAGTGTTAGGTTTTAATCCTGGCTCTGAGTTAAATAACATCAAGCAGTAAATTATAGCATTATCATTTGTGGAGTAAAAGGTGTAATAGTTACCACAGAGTTTTGACTATTAACTAAGAATCTATATCTATATTTATATCTGTATCTGTATCTGCATCTGTATCTGTATCTGCATCTGTATCTATATTTGTATCTGTTTCTGTATCTATATCTGTTTCTGTATCTATGTCTGTATCTATGTCTGTATCTATATCTATATCTACATCTGTATCTGTAAATGTATCTCTATATATATCTGTATCTATATCTATATCTGTATCTATATCTGTATCTGTTAATATATATATATATCTGTAAATATATATATCTGTATGTATGTCTGTATCTATATTTATATCAATGCCATCTATATCTGTAGATACAAATGTACCATAGGACCTGGAGCACTGCAGTAACAGTAAAAATTCTGTGGTAAAGTAATTATTTTCTTTCCATTTTCTGGGATTAAAAAGACAATGTGCTGCACTAGAAAAATAGTGACATCTCACACAGAGTCTCATATATCCCAGGGTGACTTCAAATTCTCTATATGTAACTGAGGGTGACCATGACTTTCTGATTTGCCTGACTCTATTTATGAAATTCAGGGATTTCAGGCACATATCACCAGACCTAGCTTACTCAGCACAATAGATTGAACACACAAATTTATATAAACAGGGCATTCTAATAATAATACTTATTAAAGATTACATTTTATTAAAAGAAAAAGATTGAGCAATTCATTGAAAGTATGGATTCCAGTTGAGTCTTGCTTCTTCTATTTTAATTTGAGGTTTTATGAATTTACTTACTTTGAACTTAGAAAAACAAGTTAACATTTTTAGAATTCTGATTTTCGTATCTTCTCAGTGTATTAAGTAAAGGCAATAGTTTTGGTCTGGGGAGACATCACAGTCAGTAAAGTACTTGCCAGGCAAATACAAGGATCAGAGTTCAATCCACGGTACTCATCTAAGAGCTGGGCATGGTGGTGTATTTTTTAATTACAGCACTGAGAGAAGGATAGTAAGAAGATATATCTGGCTTGCTGACCAGATATTCTAGCCAAGCCATTGAGAGTTCCAAGTCAATATGTTGTTTAAAAACTAAGACATAGATTGCCCAGCCTACAGGTTTGCCTACGTTCCCAGATGCTTGCTAGAACCAGGGACATCCAGCTCTACCTGAACTCCTGGAGGCCTGTTGGCATCTGAGACAACCAGGTAGTACTCAGTCCCAAGGTGCTTTGCATGCTAGGTCCCCTTAGGCATACCCAGCATCAGCAAACTCCAATCCAAGGAGGTAAACTACATCCATGAAAACACAGAAAGTAAATAAACCAGCAAAAAAAAAAAAAAAAAAAAAAAAAAACAATAAACTCCCCCAAAATGGGAAGCAAACACACACACACACACACACACACACACACACACACACACACACACACACAATCACCACCAATATTGAAATGACAGGAATTAGCAATAATTGGTAATTAATATCTCTCAACATCAGTGAACTCAATTCCCTAATAAAAAGACACATGCTAACAGAATAAATGCGAAAACAGTATCCATCCTTCTGTTACATGCCAGAAACATATCTTACCAAGAAAGATGGACATTGCAAATGGACCCACAAAGCAAGCTAAAGTATCTAGTATCGAACAAAATAGACTTTCAACTAAAAGTAATCAAAAAAGATGGGGAAGGACAGTTCACACATATGAAATGAAAAATCCACCAAGATGACTTCTCAAATATCAATATCTATGCCCAAAATGCTGGCGCACACATATTTGTAAAAGAAACATTACTAAACTTAAAATTCCCATTGAACCCCATACATTAATGCTGGGACACTTCAACACACCACACTCACTGATGGACAGATCATCAAGACAGGAACTAAGCAGAGAAATAATGAAATTAATATATGTTATGAATCATATGGACCTAACAGATATTTACAGAACATTTCACCCAAACACAAAAGAATTAACCTTCTTCTCAGCACCTAAAGGAACCTTCTCCAAAACTGACCACTCTGGCACTTTCTCAGAAAATTAGGAATAGCTTTACCTCAAGACCCAGCTATAGTTCTACCTTAAAAATGGAAAGCTTGGATGCAGGCAGAGTCAATGGCCAAACTCTGCCAAGACAGGGTAAACAAGTCCTCAACAGTTCCCACCTCACAAATATGTCTGTCAGAAAAATTTGGGCCAGAAGGCTGAAAATGATGCTCCAAAATTATAGAGGGTATTGGGTGACTATTCATGTAGCAAACTGTCTCTGTCATTTTCTCATTTGGAAAGCTACTAACCTGCACTCCAGGCACACTCAGGTAATCAAGTTTATTCCTTCTCAAATCTCTAATGGAGTTGAAGACCAGGTAGCTTAGTTTTACAACGAAGCCTAGTTGCTTAGGAGTTAAGATGCTTTTATGTCTTGATAAATGTTTTAAATTGATAATGACAAGATGTGATGGAGATTGATTTACATTCAGAATTTTAGATGCACCAAGATAGGAAAGATGTTTTCTTCAAAGCTGTCAAGTACAAATAGCCAAAACACTAAGAATGTAACATTTATATAATTCCTGATAGTGTCATGGTTTTTCTTTCTATAGTTAGTTTATTGTATTTATGGGTAGAACATAAATGTATATGTAAAAAAATAATGTTAAAAAAAGAAATGTAAAAAAAAGATTAGCTATACCACTCATGGGCATATACCCAAAAGTTGTTCCACCATACCACAAGGACATTTGCTCAACTATGCTCATAGCAGCCTTATTCATAAGATCAAGAAACTGGAAACAATCTAGATGTCTCTCAACTGAAGGGTGGATAAAGAAAATTTGGTACATTTATATATGGAATGCTATTCAGCTGTTAAAACAGAGGCATCATGCAGTTTGTAGACAAATGGCTGGAACAAGAAAAGATATTCCTAAGTGAGATAACCCAGATCCAGAAAGGCACACATGGTATGTACTTACTTACAAGTGGATATTAGCCATAAAGTACAGGGTAACCTTGCTACAGTCCACTGACCCAAAGATGCTAAGAAACAAGAAGGACCTACAGAAGGATACTTGAATTTCCTCGGTAGGAGAAATAAATTAGACATCAATGTGGGAAGCAACTGAGTAGGAGAGGGGTGGGATGGGGCAACAGAAGGGATCATGTCAGGGAAGACAGTTGGAGAAAGAACTGGAATCTCTGTCTAGGAGCACCTCGGGGATTATCTAGGAACCTGGAACAAGGGAAACTTCCATGAACCTATAAGAATGACTCTAGCTAACACTCCTAGCAGTAGGACATATAAAACTTGAAATAGCCACCTCCTGTAAATAGGCCAGACTCCCAGTGAAGAGATGAGGACACCAACTCAGGCACCAAACCTTAGACCCATAATTTGCCCTGCCTACAAGATGTGCAGGGAAAAAGTTTTAGCAGAAAGTGAGGGAATGGTCAACCGATTACTGGCCCATCCTAAGACCCATGCCATGAGAGAGAGAGTCAGCTCCTGATACTATGAATGATATTCTTCTATGCTTACAGACAGGAGCCTAGCATAACTGCCATCTGAAAGGCTTCACCTAGCAGCTGGTGGAAACAGATACAGAGACTCACATCCAAATATTAGACAGAACACAGGGAATCTTGTGGAAGAGAAGGAGGAAGGATTAAAGGAGGTAGAGAGGTCAAGGATACCACAAGAAACCCTACAAAATTAAATAGCATGGACCTATAGAGGCTTACAGTGACTAAACCACCTACCAGAGATCATGCATGGCATGGAACTAGGCCCTCTACGAGTATGTAACAGATGTGCAGCTTGGCCTTCATATGGGACCCATAACAGGAGGAGCAGGGTCTGTCTCTGACTTTGTTGCCTGCCTTCAGATCCTTTCCCTCTAATTTTGCTGCTTTGTCTAGCCTCCATAGGAGAAGAGGCGAATTTAGTCCTACTGCAACTTGGTGTGATGAGGATGTTAATGTCCATGGGAGGTCTCCTCTTCTTTGAGGAGAAAGGGAAGGGAGGGAGGGGAAGGTGAAGTGAGAGGGAGGGGACTGAGAGGAGAGGATGGAGGGGAGGCTGAGATCAGGATTAAAGTAAATAAATTAATTAAACTTAAAAAACTAAGGCATAGAATGGTTAAGAAATACATTCAACTTTGTCCTCTGGCCTCCACATACTGACATTCACCTGATTGTTCTATTCACCCAACACACACAGAAGCATCAACACACTCACAACATACATGAAACAATTGTTGTTCTTTTTCACAGCGTATTTATGATGATTGATTTTAGTAATAAACATAAAGTACTTTGTGTTAATCATAAGAATTACCTATCATTTTCATTATTTAATGAATTATTAATGTGAGTACTCTGCTATTTACTTGGTCCTTACAACAGTTCCAGTTTTTGGTTTTTGGTTGTTTGGTAATTATTATTATTATTATTATTATTTAGTTCAAAATAATAGATGAGGCAAGGCTGAAAGTCAAGTGGCTTTCCTAAGATCTCACTAACATTGCATCCATGTTGACATGGAAAGTCAGTGTAGTCTACCTGATGCTTGGGCATTCCTCCCTTGTCACTATAGCTATCACTATCAACCATGCTTGCTACACAGGTGCACTCGAATGTTCCTCAAAAGGAAGCCACATCCCTGATATGAATAGCAAAACCAGTTACAGTGAGTTAAAAATACCAAAGTAAAAATGCTTTCCACCTTAATTTACCTTCCTAGAGACCATACACCTACAGAATCTACCAGCTCTCCACCCTCCCTTAAAAACCAACATCATGAGCCGTTGTGGTTGGATTAGTGTTAATGATTTTAAAGACAATCCAACCCACGTTCCCTCTATATTGTATCCAAAGCCTGAGCACAGGCTTTGTTTTGTCATTTACCATCCTCTGAAACTTGTCAAGCCCAAGGCACTGTTCTCCCAGAAATCTCACGTGAGAATGTTCCCATCTGTGACTCCAGCCAGTTAATATATTTAAGACATACTGTGTTCCCGAGCCTCCACTTTGCTTTGCTTAGTTGAGTGCTTTAGCCTAAACTTGTTTTTAAAAAAGATAGTTAGATGTCAGACTCTGGAAGAAAAATCTCTAACAAATAATATCATTGATAATATCTATGATAAGTATTATTCTACTTTTGATCCAGGGCTAGTCTAGGGCTCGTGAGATAGCTTGGCAGATACATGCACCTGCTGTTCCACATGGATGACCTGAGATAGATTCCTTGAGGCCATGATTGAAGGAGAGATCTGACTTTTGAAAGTAGACCTCTGTCCTTCACATGTATTCTGTGTTAAGTACACTGTGTTTGTTAGGACACTCACTTGCTCAGACACAAACACACACACACACACACACACACACACACACGAATGGATATCTATCACATGTTCAAAGATTTATTATCCCAGTAATGCCCATAACTTTAGAATTTCATCTCTTATTGACTAGCGCCCTTAAAAAAAAGATATATACCAATTTTCTTTTTCTGTGAGTTGACTATAGCACTTTTATAGACTATATTTGTGTGGTAGTAGCATTTTCTTGGATTTAATTTCTTGGATAATGGCCAAATTGCTAATAGTGTCATTGCTCTATATGTTAGATTTCTATGACTGCCCCTATGACCCATAGGGGCTCATGGTGACTGACCCACCTACCAGAGAGCATGCATGGGATGGAACTATCAGTTGTGTTAAGTCCACCTCGAGTTTCTTCTTTATATATTATGGTTAGCAACTGTCATGCATCCTTATTTTATGTACGCTTCTATGCATTTAGGTTCTAATTGTAATTACATTCAATATACAGACACCAGAACTTTTCTATGACATTGCTCTCTCATTTGGGATTTTGGCATACAGTTCTCATTTTTCCCAATCCCTCTGATAGGATTTGTGTTTTCATTCTTTCATTTTTCAATGCTTTCCTTGTTGAAATTATCTGCAAGTGTCAAAACAATGTGTCTTGAAGCTGCTTCTGCACAAGAAGCATAAGGCTGCATGTATAAGAAATGCACTCTCCATGGCTGTGGGGAGAGCAGGGCCTGCCTCTGACATGAACTCTGGTACCCCCAATTTCACTGCTTCCCCCTTGGTGTGGAGGTCTGGTGGCACTCAGAGGAAGGGGAAGCAGGCTATGCGGATGAGACCTGACAGGCTGTGGTCAGACTGTAGGGGAGGAGGTCTCCTTCTGTCAGCGGTCTAGGGGAGGAGAATAGGGCAGAAGAGGGAGGGAGAGTGGAAACAGGAGGATACAAGCAAGGGGGATAACAATTGGGATCTAATATAAATAAATTATAATAAATTAAAAAAATAAATTCTGAAAAGGAAAGAAACTTATATGAAGCTTCTTACACAAACTTAAGTGTCTAGAGCAGTAGTTCTCGACCTTCCTAATGCTGTGACCATTTAATACAGCTCCTTATGCTGTGGTGACCCCCCAACCATAAAATAATTTTGTTGCTACTTCATAAATCTAATTTTTCTATGCTTATGAATTGTATTGTAAATATCTCCGTTTTCCAATTGTCTTAGGTGACCCCTGTGAAAGAGTCATTCTGTCCCCTATGGGGTCGTGACCTCATAGGTGGGAAGTTCTGAGGGAAATAAGAATCTTCTAGGACAACCTTTGTCCCTTCATGTCCTTGAATCTTTGCCAGACCATAAGCAGGATGCTTAAGAAGCATAATCCATAAGCATAAGAAAATAAGTAGGAGGTGTTCTCTGTGTTAAGTATCTGTTCTGTTTGCTTCTATTTGTACTCATGTTTAATTCTGGATCATTGTCGTTTCAAGTATATGAATCATACTGGGTTGGTCTTTTGTTTGGACACAAGTAAATCTCAAATAATTGTATCAAGTGATATTAGAAGAGCACATTGTCCAAGACTACTGTGGAACTGAGTGTTAGTGGGAATGTTTATACCAATGTTAATAATGTTTCCATTTAAAGACATTAATATGTTTGCCACAGGATCCTACTATCTATGTAGTGTAATTTAATGGCAATAAAAGTGGAATCACTATCTATTACTCTAAATTTCTTTGCAAAATATGGTTTTCTTCATTGTTGTTGTGAGACACCTGTGATAATAAAATTTGTGGATTCTGGATGTGATAGCAGTCTTAATAAAAGTAACATTATAGGAGGAGCAATGAAAGTTAGCATGCATGATAAAATGTGGAGGGAAAATTAATTTGGACCGGCTTTGATAGAAAATGTCTCTTTGTTGTGTTTATATGCCTGGGTTTTATACCAAAGGCATTTGATTTCCATAGTGTAATCCAGCATTTCAGGGGATGCACTGCATGCTGGCACTTGAATGCTACACACTGGTGGTCATTCAGGGAATTCAGCAAGTCACAGCAGGTACTGCATGTTACTTAAGAAATTTACACAATATGGGAAGTTTGATACCTTGTAAAATTACTGATTGACCCTGTATTTTATATTTGATTTATCTTTTGAGATATTTCTAATTTTAGGTTTTTGGTTTTTTTCTTTTTTCTTTTTAAGGAGTAGAAGAGGGCACATGTCAAATCTCTAAAGTTAGATTAAGAAAATAAAGCTTATTCAAGGTAAAGAAAAACCAATGACAAATTTTATCCACTAAATGCATAGCTTCACTTCCAAGGCACATGGACAGAGAGAAACAAAGGGATGGGACATGGTAGAAAAACAGTTGAAGTTTCAGAACATGGAAGAACTTAACAATGCCCTTTGTGAGCTGGCTAAGAGTTTCTGCTTATTAGATGCATGGGATGTGCTGTTGCATCACTTTGGGACTGTAATATGTCCATAGACTCATATACCATGTGATATGACCACATAAAATTAACACGAGGAGCACAGAATTCCCTGTACAGAGGCCACAAACATAAACTGATAAAAATGGGAAATACTGAATTTCCATATCTCCATATAATTGGCTGCACACTACTATAGAATAAATGCATCCAAATGATTGTCTAGATTTCACACATACACTCATGACAAAAATTAACTAATTTTTCAGAAATTATTCCAACTTGGTTTGGTTTGTGGGAGATGATAAATCATTTACATCAGTAATCAATTGCATCAGTAATTAATACTAAAGGTTCATGTTGAGTTACTTTAATTTAAACCACGTAAGTTTCAAAGGCTTTTTTTTTAGAATCTGAAAGACGACACTCTCATGATTGTTTGTGCCACATGTAAATGTGTCACAATTGAAGAATGGTACACATTTACTGTCAATAATGCCACAATGAACATGGGAGGGCATGTGTCTATTCTACATACTGATTTCCTTTCTGTAGAACAATGCTTAGAATCGTGGTATCATTAGATTCATATAGTAGCTCTATTTTTGTAATATTTTTAATTTTTGAAGTTATATATAGTTCTGTCATATTTCCCTTTCCTCTCCCACAGCCCTCCATTTTCCACCTCTCTCAAATTCATGCTCCCTTTTTATTAATTTTTGTTACACAAATATTCCTCTATACATATATACAACGTACCCAATCCATATAATGTCACCTGTATGTATATAAACTCAGGGACGAGCAAACTTTTTAAAGTTATTCTACCCTGTTTTTCTTAATGGCTGTACTAATTTACACTCTCATCAAAAGTATGGGAGGGTGTCCTTGATTCCATGTCCTCATGATCATTTTTTACCTTGTGTTTTTTTTTTTTTTTTTTCTGATAGTAATGGGATTCTTACTGGGATGAGGTGACGTATTCAAAAGAGGGCTTGTTGATTTTATACAAACAGAATATTTGAACACGGTCCTATAAAGGCACACTCGGGAAAAGCTTACATTCTCCAAGCCAAAGGCTGCCTGGAGCTACTAGAGGTTAGGAAACAGTCACATAACAGATTGTTCTGAGAACTTCTCTACAGTGAATGTGGCTTGCCAAAAACTTGACTTTTGACTTCCAGTCTCCAAAACTATGAGACAATACATTTTTACTGTAGTGAGCCACTGGTTCACAGTACTTTATAACAGCAGACTTACCAAACTAATACAGTGGTAAATAAAGTGCTTTGGATGGGGTAAAAGGAATTTGTGAACATGCACATGTGACTAATTGTACTACTGTGATCATTTAATTTCTTTCTTGTAATAAAAAAATCTACAGTAATAATTTTACAAGATATTTGATAAAGTCATAAAGCATAGAATTCACTAGTTTTAAAAAATCAAAGTTTGAGTCAAGTGCAAGTAGTTCATTCATTTTGTTGTCAAGGAGTTAAGAGTGGTGGTAGACGGAAACCAAAAGACGCTTGTTTTTTGTTGGGATGGAAAGACAGAGATGGTAAGTGAGAATGCTGACAAGGATGCCTACATACAAGACAGAGCACCATACAAGTGACCACTCTATGTTCACGAAAGAGATATGTTCCAATGATGGAGAGACGGACTTGATAAATAGTAGCAATTTTATTTTTCCTCCATACTTTTCTGAAGCACTAAAAAATGCTTACAATTTTAAATACTGTAAAATTTATATATTAAAAATTTACATTGCTAAAAATGGAGAATTTGGGGGTGATTAACAAAATTATAAAAGAACCTTTTAAATAACAGGCTCCCCCTGTGCATCTAACGGAATTTAATATTGAATTTGTACCATGCTTTTTAAAGGAATGGGTCTATTGCATAACTCTGGGTACATCTGCATACAATTATATATGGCAAAAGTAGAGAGACATGTGCTACACAGTTCTGCCTATAGTTTATAATGCTGAGCACTCTCCCAAGCACTTGGACTTTAATAATCTGGGAGGTTGTTTTGTTTAATTTTGTCCTGGCAGGATTATGGGGTAGAGATTGCTGACATGTTTGCATATTTCTCACTTGAGTTGGTGTAGCAGCTGTATGAGAGTTTTTTTCATACATGAATAAGTCAAATGTAATTTTTGATTTCCTTGACTATGTCTGTGCCGTATGCAGCCTACACAAGTGCCCCAATGTTCCATTGTAATTTAGCTATAAAATATAATAATGCATTAAAGGGAGGTGGTAATGTTTATCATAAAGTTGTAGTTTTTCCACTTTGCCTTCCAAATCCATTTATGTTAGAGCACAAAGCATAGTTCCTTTATAATCCTTATGTTCCTAGCAAAAGCACATAAATATTCTACCCACAAAACTGGTTCGTAAAGGCCATGTTATAAGAAGGGATATTTTAGGTAACATCGGTACCTATGTGTAAACCCTACATAATTGAGGCCATAAATCCACAGGATCTCAAAACTGCGCTCAGAGTTCATACAAGCTTCTTAATGAGATCATAAGAGAGGCACCTGCTGAAACTCCTCTCCCGAAGTCATGATATTGGGGGATACCTGCTTTACATATTGGAACATGAAACTTAACATTATTACAACTCTTTATGACGCCAAGTGAGCATTAAATATTAATATTTGACCTACTGTCCTGATTTTTACTATCCAATATGACAGCCATAACCCAGAAGGGGCCATTGAGAACTTGAAGAGCCGATCTCTTAATTGAGATGTGTTTTGTGTAAAATAGAGCCCAGATCCCTGAGGTTTAGTATAAAATATGTCAGGTATCATTAGGTCATTTTCTTGTCTCTTACTTCATTTTTATCTTGAGTGTTTGGGGGAAACACTGTTGATATGTTTCTGCCAAGACAGGGACCAACCCCATACAGAGGATAACACTTTATATCCAGTCTTCATCACCACAAGCACTAAATTTCACTAATATGATGTTTAAAACTCTTCTAAAACTCATCTGCTATTGCAATACTCTCTAGAGTACACAGATTGATCTCACTAATGAGGAGCAATGACACGGTCTCATATTTCCCCACTTGAAAATCACTAAAAGGTGGTAATGATGGAGACTGTGAGATCATCTCCAGGATAGATGCATGGAAGAAGACGAAAGAATTTACAGTTTCAGAACTTCACACACATGATCAGCAAGGATGCCAACATCAGCCAGTGAGAAAACAATCGTCCTTTCAACAAATGGATATGGGGCTACTGAATAATCACATGCAACATAGTAAAGTTAGATCCTTAGCTCACACCATGTGCAAAAATTAACTCTAACTGTATTATTATATCTTTAGATACAACTTGTAAAGACATAACAGTAAAGGCAAAAGACAACGAAGAAAGCGTTACTTTCATAATAAATTTCCTTGTGCTAAATATGTGCAATCTATACATCTAAATTTGTTTAGTATAAATATTAAGTTGTCTTGAAATTACCCAGCTGACCAATCTGTTAACCAGAAGCCCTTTCAGAAAAGAGGGTCAACAGTTTGCCTCTTTTATCTACCTTTTGCCTTCCCTTTCTGCAGATATCATTAACAACTAAATGTATAAGCCACATTTTCTTCTGAAGTTCTGTACAGGTGTCACATAAGACCTCAGGTGCCTCACAAGTCTTGGTGCTGACCATATGCAACCTACTGACATCCAGTTCAAATTTCCCAGTAGAAAAATACTTGACTTGTAGCTTAAGCTCAACTCCAAAGGCGATATTGGATCAACTCCAAAGGCGATACTGGAGGTTAGTATGCAGAAATTTTTTTTTGAGTAGAAGAGCCCACTTTCTTCCCACATCACGATATAAAAAGCAGCAGCCTCAGTATTTTTCAAATAAGCTCAGTGTTAGACTTTAGTACTTATCCTTTGTATAAAGCCTTGTTTTTGCAACAGCTCATCCCAAATAGCTTATGTGTGATAGATAAGTGCTTAGGTTTGAAAGGAGTGATCATGGTGACGGAGTGATCATGGTGACACCTGATATTGTCTGACCAAAGAGCATGACAACTTATTGTATTCTCTAGACAAGTAATTTAACTCTTCTTGACTGTGCCTACTACACAGCATGGCACTTGGGCAGAAAAATTATGTTTCCTTAGTTTAACTGTATGAGTTTAAATAAGGGTTTCCCCCAGCTTTTCTATTTCCTACAATACTTCTTTAACTAAAGAAAATGTCAGTTTTGCTAACTTTTGTAGGATGTTTTGAAGTTTATATAGCTGCATACATGAGTTAATTCAATAAACACCATGCACATTGCAGCAAAGACAAATGAGAGGAAACAAGGCGTAACTAGAAAATGAAAAATAAAACATTATGAATATGTAAGCTAACAAGCCCCTTTAATTTCCCCCTACAAGATAAAACATCAAAGTCATGAAACAGGCAGTAAACCCATTCACTTATATATAAAAAAAAAATTGTGTATGGCAAAAACTTCCCCAACTAAAGCCAAAATAAAAGAATTACAAACAGGGAAAATATTTGCAACACGTACTTCTCTGAAACATGAGGAATTGATATAAATAAACACAAAATATGGCAACAACTTTGTAGAAAAATGGAGAAAATTTATGAAGAGAGGTCACTAAAGGATAAACATTAATGGTTTCTCAGCACATGAAGCTATGCCAAAAGCTAGTCTTACTTAGAAAATAAAATTGCAACTACATAAGTTTTATTTTTCTTCTATAAGGGGAGATAATGATTCTGTGGGAGACACTTTCATACAGGAAGCACTTTGATGACATTTTTGGTTCTCACTCTACCCATATATCGTTAAATATAGAAACAATACATCTCGCTCACTATTGTGAGAGCATAGCATGCTACAGAAGGTGGCCTCACGTCATTTATTTAGGTACATATACCACCCACTGTATCTCATGTGTTGTTCTGATAGTGATCAAGCCAACGTCTTCACCCTCCTGAAATGTAGATGTTAACAGGGAAGGTATTCAATAAACAATTAGAGTAATACATGAGTAATGAGTCTCAGGTAAGGATTACTGCTTTGAAGAAGAGAGCAACATTGAAAAGACAGACACATGAAAGGGAATCAGGCTGTGGGGAAGACCCTGTGTGAGGTGTAGTGATCAGAGAGAAAGTAAAGATATGCCAGACACTGAGAACAGAAAGTGAACACATCCTGGGATGTAAAGTCCTTTGATGGGCTCAATATTAGCTAAAGGAGAAGTAAAGGGGACACAGAAACCAAGGATGCAGATGTCAAAAGACTTGGGATAAATGACTTACATTTCTAAAAATTATTCTAATAATAGAGTCCAAATAGATAATAGTACAAGCAGACAAGCAGACAAGCAGTCTGGAGATAGTCCAGTATTTGAGACAAATGTGGGGCCTGGAATGTTGGAAGCTGAAGGTCTCATGAACTGGGGGAGATCTGGGGTATATTTTGAAGGCAAAGGTTTACTGAAATGAGAGAATGAATGAGAATCAAGAGTGACTCGTGTATTTGTGTGTGTGTGTGTGTGTGTGTGTGTGTGTGTGTGTGTGTGTGTGTGTGTTTAAGAGAGAGGAGGAGATGAAGGGAAGGAGGTAAAAACAGAGAGAGAGGAGACTAAGTTTACATACTCAAAGCGGAAGGGGTCATCGGATGTGGTCAGATGTCCTTCTCAATCACTTTCACCTCTTTTCCCTTTGAGACATGATCCCTCATTAAACCTGGAGCTTGGCTGGCAGCCAGTAAACCCCAGCAAAACTGGATCCTCATGTCTCTGATCCCCACAGTGCTTGAGTTAGAGACACACATATGGTCACTCCTAGTTGTTTTGGTGAGTATTGGAGGTTTCAACTCAGGTCCTTGCACTTGCAAATCAAATGTTCTTATCTATTCAGCATCTACACAGTCGGATTGCTCAGTTTATAGCCCAAGTACATAAATACTTTGAACTTGGGATTCAAAGTCAAGAGCAGAGGGAAAGATCATGATTGGAGTGTACTGCTCTATGTTGAATTTACTGATTCTGAGAGGCTTGCTGAATATGCAAGTAGGAAGTTCTGTATAAAACTTGGAGCTTCAAAGACAGGTGTGGTGACACACACCTGTTTCCCTAGCAATCAGGAGGCAGAGACGATGGATCTCTAAGTTCGAGGCCAGCTTGGGCTACAAAGAAATTTTCAGGACAGCCAGGGCTACACATAGAAACCCTGCCTTGAAAAGCAAAGGAAAAAAAAAAAAAAAAAAAAAAAAACCTTGGCCTTCAGAGATCTTCACAGGCATTCATGTCCAGAGATGTAAATTGCATGTGGTCACATTTCACATCCAAATAATAATAATAATAATAATAATAATAATAAAGTCACAAAAAAGAACATACTATTTGGAAATCTGGAATGGTAGATCATAGTGCAATTAATGATATGAACATGGTGCAAATAATTAATATCACCTGGGCCAATGATTTAGCCTCAGCCCCACATTTATGAGTTATGGGGCTCTATTACTTTAAACCCCCACGGTTCAATTTTACATTCATATAAAGTGCAAAGAATGTACAGGGCTTCTTCCCTGGAGTAGTTTCTGTATTAGGCTAAGGGGTAAATGGAAGTGAGCAAAGTGGCAGCCTCCATGGCAGTGCTACTTCTCCCCGCATTTGGTAAGGATGGGATAAAAGGATGCTCACTCTGGTATTCAGCACATGTGTCATAAATATTAGTTTCTGCATTGCAATTCATCATTATCACAGAGTAACTGTTATAAATAAGATTTAGGTAATAGTCTCCTGTTTCAGCAATTATCAGGTAAGAAAATGCCTTAAATTGAGAAAGAAAGAATTAAAATGTTGAAGTATTCACTCTAAATAGTATAGAATCATACTTTGAAAAAATGATGAATTTTGTTTTTTAATCAGTATCCAGCTCTGGAAGAATCATCTGTACACAAAGCCCTACTTACAAGCATGTCCACATCACTGCCTTCTTAAAAAGTTAGTGTCAGTGTATGGATGTGTTGTCTGCATGTACAGCTGTGTACACCTACACCCTAGTTTTCTGCAAAAGTAGAAACTGTTTTTAGCCATGGAACCATAAAAGGCCCCTGCTGCTTTTTATTACTGTGAATGGTGGAAATTCTTTTTTTTTTTTTCCCTTTTTTTTTTTATTAATTTATTCTTGTTACATCTCAATGTTTATCCCATCCCTTGTATCCTCCCATTCCTCCCCCCCCCCCCATTTTCCCATTATTCCCCTCCCCTATGACTGTTCCTGAGGGGGATTACGTCCCCCTATATATTCTCATAGGGTATCAAGTCTCTTCTTGGCTACTTGCTGTCCTTCCTCTGAGTGCCACCAGGTCTCCCCCTCCAGGGGACATGGCCAAAACTCACTTATATCTGCATACTAGCCCAAGGGGCATGTCCCACGAAAGCCTTCACTTACCAGGAAACTGGGACAGAGGGGAAGGCATCCTATTGGGACTCTAAATGAGAGACGCATGGGAGAACAGCAAAATAAAAGGATCCAGAGGGTCCTAGAAATCTACAAGTAGAACAATATGATAGGCAGATTTGGGCCCAGGGGTCCCGCTCAAACTAAGGCACCAGCCAAGGACAATACAGGAGGTAAACTTTAAACCCCTTCCCAGATCTAGCCAATGGTCAGAATATTCTCCACAGTTGAGTGGAGAGTGTGATAAGAATGGTGGAAATTCTTAATGTCAGACTGCAGATTTCTGTTTAAAGCTCCTTCTTTCCCCTGGACTAGTATCCATGATGTTTCTTATCCTCCGACAGCTTATATAAGCTGATCCATGTTTATGTTCAGACCTCATCACCACCCTTCTCTTCTTGCTTATTCTCTTCCAAATACATGGTTTTCCTGGATATTTCTCGAACTAAGCGTGAGCTCATCTCAAAACGTTTGAATTTTCATCTTTTTTTCCTTCCTGGGACACTTTCTTTCTTGATGCTCACATCTGTCTTCTTTTCTTCCTGCTTCTCATGTACAGGTATTTCTTTACTCATAAAATGATATACGATTTGAGTATGTTGAATGAAAACTATATTTAAAGCCTTTTTTAAAAAGTATGTATCACAGTATAGCTATATACCAAATGCTAGAGAATACGTCATCTTTGTAGAGAGAGTAGGGCCTTACGTCTCCATGGAAACTTGTCTAGGAGTAGAGATGATCTTCTCAAGTAAAAGGGGGAGGCCAGGATCTGTTGACATTGCAGAAATGATCAGTTTTACTCTGATGGGAGAAAATAATTAATAGTAATAATTTTTTGTGTGATCTCTTGCAGATGACCTGTACGTTCAAGTCCCAGCATCCATATGACAGCTCACAACCACCAGCAACTATATTTCCAGGGGGTCCAATACCCTCTCTGATTTCTGCCAGCGTCAAGCATACCTGTGGTGCATATATGTACATGCTGGCCCAAAACTCACACATTGTAATAAAATCTTTGAATCTTCCCTTTTAAAAATTCTGACTGCTCTGTGAATAAACACAAAAAACTTTCATGTTTAAATAACTAATATATGATGAAATACATATTAACTAAGTGCAATAGGAAAAAAATGAAAAGACTGAAGGAATTAGTATTGGGTGGGAAAAGGAGATAAAGAATGTACAGCTTCAGAGTAAAACATCAGAAAGACCTCAAGCCAACTGGGCTCCCACACTGTTTGCAACAGGGAGACAAGATTTGAATAGGAACCCGGAAGTCTTTTTGTAATAATTTTTAAAGTACAAGCAACGTTGAAACAGTTATGGCCGAATGAAAACAAATGTTTTCTTTTTCTTTTTTTGAGACAGGGTTTTTCTGTGTAGCCCTGACTGTCCTGGACTCTCTTTGTAGACCAGGCTGGCCTTGAACTCACAGAGATCCTCCCTCCCGCCTCTGCCTTCGGAGTGCTGGGATTAAAGGCGGGCGCCACCACCGCCTGGTCAAATGTTTTCTTGACCTAGTACTACAGCCAAATATCCAATGGTCGGAGACTCTTTCCAGCTGTTCACATCCAGACGGTTGTTCTCCACCTCATTGTAAAACAACGCTCATACCAGAGTCTCCACTGCCACCTTCTTAAGAGTATAATTTTTATAAACACCTAAAACTCACCCAAAACCAGTCACAAAACTTATGTTAAATACATTAATTTTTTCCTCTTTCTTTCTGATTGTGTTGACATTGGAGTTGAATGAGAAAGCAAAGTCAGAGAGAGGAGAGAGGGACAGAAGGAGAGAAACAGTCTGCCTGTGAGTCTATCCCGGGACAAGTCAGAAGAAGTGAAAGGCAGGTTTCCTAGTCTCCACCACCTGGAGATCTCAGCGCTGGAGGATACCCCGAGTAAAGAAATATGTGAACACATATTCCCATTAGTTCCCAAGAGCTGCCAGGAAGAACCTTCTCTGGCTCTAAGTCCAGGCTAATTTAAGTCTTACAAAGAGAAACGGCCTTAGGCCTGTGAGAAGGTTCTGGAATGCTTGGAAGACCAGCTAGGCGAGCTGACTAAGGACTAGCAGAAGGGCGGGGATTAATTAGGGTGGGGTGGATCCTGTCATAACACACAGCACTATCACGATGGTAATAAAACCTTCTGGGAAGGAAGTCAAGAAGGGAAGGAAAAAAATCAGAGAAGTCTCTTCCCCCCCCCCCCCCCACGCCACCCACCTCTCCACAAGGAAGCACTTCGTCTCCTTGCAGAACGACAACCCTCAGGATACAGCAGTTGTCTTCAAATCTGTGACCATAAAAAATCATTATCTCTGTGAAATACAGCAATTTGGGAGATAATCAAACGGTGACCAGGGGGCAGAGCTGCCAATCTGAAGGATTATGCTCCCTCGCCCGCCTGCTCCTGACCTTCCTGGGAGCCAGCTGTCTGTGCAGGAAGATGCCCCCTTCCACTCCGGGCACCTTCATTAGGCTGCCTTCCTTCGTGTACCAGCCGTTTGCATAACACCCTGGCTTTCTTAATTAGCACTTCATTTCTCCCTTGACTTATTTCGTGCCTGAGTTCGCTGTCCCCCAGAATTCTGATTTTCTCTTTTACAGAAATATAGAATCGGTTAGAGGAAGTGGGCAGTGCAAGTAGCGAAGAGTAAAGGAAGAGACCTTGCAAATTAAGGCCTTAGTAATCAGCCTTTTAATATTTCCAGGTTTGTGTGAGGCTTTTTCTTGAGACTCTTTTGGGACAGATTTATTCTCGTCCCTTCTAATCCTGCAATATGCCAAGGTCACTTGTGCATCTCTCCTTTGGATATACCTTATCAATAGTTGATGGGTCTTTGGTTTTAGACTTTTCACAATTCACATTAGAAAATTTGCTAAGGCGAGTTACAAGTTCTAGTTCGGGCTTGATTGTCAGTCTTTTCTTGGAAGACCCATTTAGCTCTGATTCCTTCCTTGGATATTTTTAAACATGTGAAATGTGATTAATAAGTCAATATGGCATTATAACTCCACTGTATAGATAATTCATTTGCTTCTACCTTTAAAATTTTTCTTTTTTAGAACTTTATTCCTAAACACTGCATCTATATCTCTCCTGCCTCTTCCCTTTCAGAGCCATATCCCAAATTCATGACTTTATTTTTGTTACGTGTATACTGGGTATACAACCTACTGAATCCATTTAAATGACTGCTCATGGGTGGATGTTTCCCGGGCTGTCAACTATGGATTGGACAACCTATGCAAAAGCTCCTCCCTAGAGGAAACTGATTCTCTGTCAGCAGCCTGTAGCACTTCATCTAGGGGTGGGACCATGCAAAAATTTCCCTGTCTGAGTTGCTATGTCAACTGGTGTCATTATTATGCTGGTTTTACGAGGGCAACTAGTGGTTAAGATTTCATGGATGCATTTTCCCTGTCATGTCTAAGGGTCACTATCACGCAGCCATCTTCCTGGTTCTCTGGCTCTTCCAATCTCTCGATCTGCTCATCTGCAACTTTCCCTAAGTCTTAGTATAGAGTTGTGTTGAATAAGTATCAGGTCGGTTAAGCATCCCATAGTCACCTATTTTTCTTTTTTCATTTTGACCAGTTGATTCCTATGTAATTAGGAATAAACTGTTTTTGTTTTTCTGTTTGTTTGTTTTTGTTTTTTGTTTTGTTTTGTTTTGTTTTGAGACAGGGTTTCTCTCTGTAGCCTTGGCTGCCCTGGACTCATTTTGTAGACCATGCTGGCCTCAAAATCACTGAGATTCCTCTGCGTCTGGCTCCCCGAGTGCTGGGATTACAGGCATGTGCCATCATGCCTGTATGTTTTTGTTTTTTCTGAAAGAAACTCTTTTACCTGAGTAGAGATGCCTCAGCCTCCTCCACTTTAAGGAGAACGATTACCAGGAGTGAATATTACTTTCTGATCATAAAGAATATAAATTCTTCACAGGAGACAGTGATAACTACCTTAAAGGATATTGGAAGTGATTGTTATTTAAATAACAAACTGTTATAGTTAATTTAGTCCAAAGATACATGTACTACACACACACAGATCAATTATTATTTCATAAATGTATATTATAGTTTCCCTTGTATTTTTCATTTATTTAGCTATTTTTATCCACATAGAATATCTTTCCTTTTACACACTAACTCAAGTATTGCTTTCATCCAAATGTCTGATCAATCCGTAGAGTAGACCTGGAAAGGAAAAGTTAGATGCTCATGAAGCCAAATACATAGCAACATGTACATAAACAGAATAACCAGAGTCCTGTGACGTTAAAAATGGAGGGACTTGGCCAGGGCTCCTCAGTGTTACTAGAGAAGATTACTTCTTTGTTGGACACTCTCAGAGCCTGAGTCTCCAGGTCTTTAACTGACTAGGCCATTCTCATGGCATGACCACATCCCGTTTCTGCATGTGGTTATTTCCTTTCTGCTTCTTTCTATCCATCACTCCCCACCAAACACACACAGAAGGAGAGAGCCTATTAACAGTTCTTGTTGGAATATTTCCTGGTGTTTTTAGACTAAAAAGACGATTAATATTTGAGTGCTGCATGCTATAAACTACTCCAAATTTTATTCTGTGACTGACAATGCCCAAGATAAAGGTGAGGTGGTAAAGAGTGAGATCTTAAACACATTTTTACAAGTGACTGCCTAATACCATTCAAATTACACACACACACACACACACACACACGCACACACACACACACACACACACACACACACACACACACACATGCACACACACACACACAGGGTGGCTGGGAGAGAGAGAGAGAGAGAGAGAGAGAGAGAGAGAGAGAGAGAGAGAGAGAGAGAGAGAGAGAGAGATAAGCACTTTTGAAGATTTCTATTTTTATTTTTGCATTTATTTATTTTAATTCATTCATATCACATGCTGATGGTTATTCCCTTGCTTGTATCTTCCCCTGCCCACCCTCCCTCTCTCTTCTGCCCTATTACCCTCCCATACACCTGTGACAGGGTGACCATCCTCCCCCACCATCTGATCACAACTTTTCAAGTCTCATCTGGATAGCCTGCTTCTCCCTCCTCTGTGTGCCTGCTGGGTCTCCCCATGAAGGGGAAGTGATCAAATTAGGGGCATCAGAGTCCAGGTCAACAGCAGCCCCTTCTCCCCCTCCCCCACTACCATGGAAAATGGGCCGTCCATTGGCTGTATCTGAACAGGGCATCTAGGTTCTCTGCATGCATTGTCCTTGGTTGGTGCAACAGTTTGTGCAGGTCCCCCTGGGTTCAGATCTGTTGGTCTTGATGGTCAACCCTTTGGGTCCCCCTATTCCCTCACTATTCCATACCATTTTTAGTGCTCTCCCCTCATACTGAATGAGGTAACCCAGACCCAGAAAGACACTCATGGTATATATTCACTTATGAGTAGATATTAGCCCAACATAGATGTCCTCTGAGATACTCTATCCAGTGGGAGATCGGGACAGATGCTAGGACTTGAAGATTTCTTTGATCAGTGTGCCCCACAACAGCAACTAAGAGCCAAACATAAAGTTTATTCATTTGGTTATTAAGGGTATCTTGACAATTTTGGGACAGGGTCATACTTTTGACTTCTGTAATCCTGTAGCAGCTTCATCTGTTTTTACCTTTTAAGTGTACACACACACACACACACACACACACACACACACACACACACACACACACACACACTCATGGAAATAAAGTGGAAAGCTGGTTCAAGAATATATTGTTATGTTTAGAATGAAATATTTCAAAGTGGGATGATAAGTAAATTCTAACTCTTTTATGACTTGTACATTACTTTTAATAAGTAATCATACATAGTTTATAACAATTCATACCTAGTTACACTTCCAATTACATTTATTTTTATTATCTTCTTTTACTCACTTTTCATTTTCAGTAGAAACCTAATCTTCTTTTCACCCTTCTAGGGGCTTTTCCCCTATTTCTATAAACATGATGAATATAGTTATTTATCCTCTACAATTAAAACAGAGTAGTGAAAACACACAGGGCAAAGGACAGACCAAGAAGTCACATTGTCAATGATAGATATTACTCATGAGCAATAGGAGGAAGGAAAGTAGTATGAGAGGCAACATTTGAAATGTTAAGGTTTGAAATATTTGCCCAAGATGTTATTTTAACATAGTTGGTTGCGCTGAATGGATGTGGGTCTGTGTCCCTAGCGATACTTCTGTGAGCACAAAGTGTCTGCAGGTGTGTGCCTCCAGGTAGGTCACTGAAAGACAATGCAAATGAAGACAATTTCTCCCAGTAGCAGCAACCATAGAAATTAACAAGCAGAAACCCGGTAGGCACTAGCATCACTCTCTATAGCAAGATAAGTTTCAGGGCAGTTTTGAATTTGCCCTCCATTAATTCCTGGATTGCCTTCTCCCACAGATGTATGCTACCAAGTTATAAGCACAGAAACTAAATATGAGAAGTCCTTAATTATCCGTGCATAGACTGTGCAGGTTATATTTTACTCAGGGCTTATTTAATACTCCACATGATCTATGCCACCCACTTGCTTGTTTTTGCAGTATTACCCTCTATGTCACTGGGTCAGCACCTTGGCAAATCATTTTAATACAAGCTTAGAGCAGGTTAATTTCTGCCTCCACCGTAAAAGCTTTATACTACTTATTTATTTAAAAATAATGAGTTGTCCCAAATGCTGTTTTCAGTTACTTCTACTTATATACAAATTCATTCTCAACAGTTTCTAAGTAGGGATATTTGAAAAGTGGAAAAGTGGAGAATAAAAATATTTCATCCAATGGGTCAGGCTCTTTTAACACCTATGTTACTTGGCATCTTCATGAGTCTACGAAGTATGTTAAACTGATCCCTACTTCACACATGAGGAGACTAATACTGAGTAATTGCCTGAGCACACCAACTGGATGATAAGAAAGCCTGTGCTTTATGTTATGTCTCTGATGCTGATGGAATCTTGATTGTAATTCACTTGCTTGTTCTAGAGTAGGATGCTTTCTTAGACTCATATATATACAAAACTCATAAATGCATTGTGTATATGAAAAGCTTCAATAATTATAAAAATGGAAGACATATATAAAAAGAAAGTGTTTGCAGTATGACGGGACTCCGTTTGCTGAAATAAAATAGTTTGCAGATGTATATCATATGAAGCTTATGATAAAATTACTTAGTTAAAGAACATACAACTACAGAGAGCTTAATGACATCAAATTTATGTATCAGGTCAGGGCATCTGCTAGTCCAGTCAAGGCAAGTAGGTGAAGTACAGAAGATCTCCTGAACCTACTGCTCTGTATGTTCTTGGATAATATATGTGTTTACTGGTAATAAAATGGAAACATGAAAGCCTTCCACACTGACACAATGGAATGTCCTGCTACAAGGCTGGACAGCCACCAGATGTTCACAATAGAGGGCTAGGAAAGACAATTAATACAGTACTCTTCCTTCAGGGTGGTATGAGTCAAAGGGGAAACACATAAATGTGCTTCATCATTCAAATCCTAATGAATCCACAAACCTTGTTATTTCTTACCTATCTTTGAGTTTCCACAGAAGTTTTTGATGACATACCAAATTTATGTTAGTAATGTTTACACTGTGTACATGCATTTTTGTTACTGAACAGACAGAAAACTATTAATAAAGGAAAATGAAATAAGTGAATATGATCCCAAAGCATGCATATATACATATATAATTTTTAGATTTTTAGATTTGGAATCTCCCTCTCTGTCTCTCTCTCTCCTCCTTCTACCCTCCCCTCCTCTCTGTCTCTCTGTCTGTCTCTCTCTCTCTCTCTGTCTCTCTCTCTCTCTCTCTCTCTCTCTCTCTCTCTCTCTCTCTCTCTCTCTCTCTTTCTCTCTCTCCTGAAGTATACCTTGTATTAAACGAGAATTAGTACTGAGCAAAGTAACCAAAATCATTTGCTAAATGAAATGACAAAAACATTAACGTGGAAGTTTTGAAATTGTCAGAAGACATATATGATGAAATTGTTTCATTTTACACAGCTTAAGCTCAAGGATCAGAAACCCGAGCAAGAAGAGTTGCCAGGTTGTCTGTGTAGGAAGAGAGTACTTTCTCCTCGTGAGTAGCCATCTCCTTCTTGGCCACTTGTGTGATGCATTCTATGACTTGCCTTATTGCTTTTCTTAATTTTCTTTCATAAAATGTAGTATTCCACAGTGCCGGCCAGGCACACTTGGAGTGAGAAGATTCTAATCAAAGCCTGACATGTGAGGCTTAAGAGATGCCTTGGTAGTTACTACCCTCACAGAGGACCCAAATTCAGTTCCTAGCGCCCATGTCAGGAGGCTAACAACCACCCTTAACTAACTCCAACTCCTGGGGATCCTCTAGACAACTCAAGCACCTGCATTCATGTGCACATACTCACACACACAGATCTTCATAAACACATTTTAAATTTAAAGATAAAAATCCTTGAGGGGATGTAGAGAAGTCTCAGCAGTTTAGAGCACTTATTTTCTCTGGCAGAAGACCCAGGCTGGATTCCTGCAATCAAATGGTGGCTCCGAACCATTCATGGTTTGCATGACAGGGATTAGGATGCCCTTTCTGACATGATACACATATATGCACACAGGTAAAACATTAATATATGAAATAAAATAATAAATCTAATTTTTAAAAACTCTTCTAAAAATAAGCCTGACTTGTTACAAATTTGCATGATGACCTTGGCAAGTTAATTATACTGCCTGCTTCTCAGTTCTTCAACTGTAAGAGTGTGATAATAATTATTGTTAGCTGTATGATTGATTTAGTGTAATTTCCTCAGCATTAATGAAGAATGACTTTCGCTCCATGTAAAATGAATTTATAGCTATGCCAAAGAGTAGGTGCCATGACTGCTACAGAGCCAGAATAAAACTTAGTGCCCAGTAGATATTGAATAAATGCTAAATATATATATATATATATATATATATATATATATATATATATATATTTATCATAGAATATTTGGGAGATAATTCAAACTCAGCATAATTTTTTTTTTTTTATTTTGACAATCATTCTTCCACCTTTTTGTTCTACATCGCTGTGTCTGCTCCTCCCTTAGGGTGTCTGGGCTCACTGCATACTGTACTGGAGGGAGTACAGCTTAACAGGGGCAGGTGAGTGCAATGCAAAATCTAAATGGGCACTGAGTGCAGGGAGAAAAAGCCTTCTTGAGAGACAGCTTGCTTCAGTGAGACAGCTCTTTTAATTAGGGGGAACAAATGCTCTTTAATCCTTTGGGGAAATGGGTATAGGTTTTGGGGTGAGTTCATATCATTGGCTGGGGACAACGTGCTGGAAATGCCTAATTTGCATGAAGAGAAATTCCAGGTTCTTACTGGACATGACCTTATAAGGAGAGAGGAAGTTTAACCCGTAGCCCATAACATGGCCACCAGTGACCACTTCAAGGGTGACTAATGTAGGGGTCATAAGGCTACTGCACTGGGACATACAGTTCCAGGGCAGGGAGGGAACAGTCCTACTATTGTTGGTCTCAGGATAAGATTTCGGGTGTTTGGACATGCCTTGCTCTTGCTCCAGGCTGGTTCTGCCAGTCTCCTGGCCCAACAGCTGGGGTTATGCTGTCCATATATTTATAGTTTTATGATAATGTGTCGTATGATCACCATTGCCATATGTCACTACAAAATAGTAACAGCCATCATGATGGTTAATTCTATGTGTAAATTCACCTGTGCTGATAGTTGTCATAATACAGTTTCTGAGTGTGATAATGAGAACTTCCCAGGCAGACATTATATGAGCTGGCAGGGTCTGCCCTCACTGATGGGCATGGGCACCACCAAATGCACTGAGAGTCTGAAGAGACCGAAGACATAAAGGAAGAAATGACTCTCCTTGTATTATAACATTTGAATTCCCCTAGACAGACAGACATTTGAGTTTCTAGTCCTTTGGCTTTTAGATTTGGGAATTTAGACCGGCACTTGCCGTGTAAACTCTGTGCCCACATCTAATTCTGATACCTTTAAATTGAAGATGAATTAACTCAGCTTTTTCCTGTTCTTCAAGCTTGAAGGCAATAGACTATGGAACCCCTTAGCCTCCATAATTAAATGGTTCTATTCACACAATGAGTAGGAAATCTTCTAAATATCCATGTGGACACCCATCAGTGGTACTTCTATCTTTTCCATTGGCTGTGCTTCTCTATAGAGCTCTAACATAATCATGATTTCTATAGCAGTATAATATCAAATTTGGTCATATTATATAAAGTAGCTAATTTTATTATGCTTCTGCCATTTTGAGCATTATATCATCTTCATTATGAATAGTTTATGCAGCCCTGTAGTGTAAAATGCTTACCTTTTGTCCTGATCCAAGAGATACATATAAGTGATGGAAAATCTGTAAATAAATACAAGAGGAGTTTCCCTATCAGCAGCAAAAAAGCAAGGCAAAGGGAAGCACAGCATCATTTCTGTGAATAAGAAAGGGAGAGGAAAACTCATGAGGCAGCATGAGGTCCCTTTTGCAAAGGTCCTCTAATTCTACACATGTAAAAATTTTAAAGTAATAGAGAATTCCACGAGACCTCTATATATCAAGTAAAATGTTTTCAGGACAGATATTAGGCCATTGCTAGAAGTTTTGTATGCATTAAAGGTGGGCGGTCTAGAGAGCTAAGGTGTTTTTAAATTTGAAAATTAAAGATGGTTCTGAAGTTCCTTAGATGAATAAGAAAATATTCTTCTTTTGTCACTTTAATTCTGAAATGTATAATAATATTATTTTGCAGAAATAGTTAAAGTAAGAGGAATTTTTTTCTGAAATTGATTCAAATTAGGTGACACACACACACACACACACACATATATATATACTTACATATACATATATGAATCTAGCTATGGATACACATATAGATATTAAGACAATCCATGGGAATCTTAATACACATACAGACATGTAAATAACATGCAAAAATCCATTGGATTTACATGTTGAGAATGTAAATGAAACTTACTAGACACCCTACCCCTGTTCCTTTTGAGAGCACATCTTATTTCCAAACACAAATTGAAGTAAATGAGAAAAGTCAGTGTTGTGGGACGAGACAACTTGGATCACAGTTTCATAGCTTTGAAACTTTTATTTAAGTCTACCTCATTGGTAATAAGTTACTAGTACCTCAAAGTTAGGAATCTGAGTAGATAGATGTTCAGACTGCATTTATGGTTCTATAATGCATAACATCTGTTTTATTAGCTACTGTATGTATTATGATTTGAATATGAAGTTTCCCTCACCAGCTTATACATTGAAGGTTTTGGCCCCTACCTGGAGATGCTCCTTTGGGAAGTGGTGGAAAGGTGAGGAGCTAGTAAACAGCTGGAAAGGGTAAGTTTGTCACTGGAGGGTGCGGGAGGGGGACGGAGAGCAACCTTGTGAAGGTTGTATGTGGTCTTTATTCTTTTCCTCCCTTTCTGCTTCCTGTTCATCATGAGGTGCGTATCCTCTCCTACTTTCTCATGCTACCAGCAGGGTCTTGGGCCTACAATCAAGAAATCTGAGGACCGTAAGCTGACACCTCTGAAGGCCTACCTTCAGGTGCTGTTTCCGGTGTTCCATCACCAAGACAGTAAAGCCAACTGATGCCCGGGGAAAGCATTTAGCTCCTTCTACTCTCATAGTTAAGCTTATGTATACCAAAAGGGGGCACACGGTCTGCTGTTTTCATCCCTTCCCACTTGAATCACTAGACAGTGCACCAATGTTCAGCCAGTGTTGGTTTTCTTTGGCTGTGAGGAGAAGCTGTGTGAACTTTCACTTTCCAGCCACATCCTGTCAGACACTCATCTCTTCTTTTTTTTTTTTTTAATTTTTTTTCATTAATTTATTCTTGTTACATCTCAATGTTTATCCCATCCCTTGTATCCTCCCATTCTTCCCTCCCTCCCATTTTCCCATTATTTCCCCTCCCCTATGACTGTTCCTGAGGGGGATTACGTCCCCCTGTATATGCTCATAGGGCATCAAGTCTCTTCTTGGCAACCTGCTGTCCTTCCTCTGAGTGCCACCAGGTCTCCCCATCCAGGGGACATGGTCAAATGTGAGGCACCAGAGTACGTGAGAAAGTTATATCCCACTCTCCACTCAACTGTGGAGAATGTTCTGACCATTGGCTAGATCTGGGTAAGAGCTTAAAGGTTACTGCCTGTATTGTCCTTGGCTGGTGCCTTAGTTTGAGTGGGACCCCTGGGCCCAAATCTGCCTATCATAATGTCCTACTTGTAGGTTTCTAGGACCCTCTGGATCCTTCTACTTTGCTATTCTCCCATGCTTCTCTCATTTAGAGTCCCAATAGGATGTCCTCCCCTCTGTCCCAGTTTCCTGGTAAGTGAATGCTTTCATGGGACATGCCCCTTGGGCTAGTATGCAGATATAAGTGAGTATATGCCATTTGAGTCTTTCTGCTTCTGGGTGAACTCACTCATTATGATCATTTCTAGCTCAATCCATTTATCCACAAATTTCAGGAATTCCTTGTTTTTAATAGCTGAGTAGTATTCCATGGTGTACCACAGTTTCTTTATCCATTGTTCTCCTAATGGACACTTAGGCTGTTTCCATGATCTGGCTATTATGAATAAGGCTGCTATGAACATGGTTGAGCAAATGTTCTTGTTGTGTGCTGGAGCATCTTCTGGGTATATTCCAAGGAGTGGAATAGCTGGTTCTTGAGGAAGGCCTATTTCCATTTTTCTGAGATAGCACCAGATAGATTTCCAAAGTGGCTGTACTAGTTTGCATTCCCACCAGCAATGAAGGAGTGTTCCTCTCTCCCCACATCCTCACCAGCATGTGGTGTCACTTGAATTTTTGATCTTAGCCATTCTGTTGGGTATAAGATGGAATCTCAGAGTTGTTTTGATTTGCATTTCCCTGATGACTAAGGAGGTTGAGCATTTCTTTAAGTGTTTCTCAGACATTTGATATTCCTCTGTTGATAATTCTCTGTTTAGTTCCAAGTCCCATTTCTCAATTGGGTTATTTGGTTTGGTGGTGTTTAATTTCTTAGGTTTTTTTTTATATATATATTTTGGACTATAAAGCAATAGTAATTAAAACAGCATGGTACTGGCACAGTAACAGGCTGGTTGATCAGTGGAATCAAATCGAAGACCCAGATATGAATCCACACACAGTCACTTGATTTTTGACAAAGAAGCCAAATCCATTCAATGGAAAAAGGATAGCATCTTCAACAAATGGTGCTGGTCTAACTGGAGGTCTATGTGTAAAAAAATGCAACTGGCCCCATATTTGTCACCTTGCACAAAACTCAAATCCAAGTGGATTAAAGATCTCAACATAAAACCAGAGACACTAAGGCACTTAGAAGAAAAAGTGAGGAAGAGCCTGGAGCACATTGGCACAAGAGACAACTTCCTGAACAGAACACCAACGGCCCAGACCTTAATGTCAACCATTAATAAATGGGACCTCATGAGGCTGAGAAGCTTCTGTAAGGCAGGAGACACTGTCAAGAGAACAAAGTGACAGCCTATAGGCTGGGAAAAGATCTTCACCAACCCTACATCTGACGAAGGTCTAATACACTCATGTCTTCTTGGTCCTGGGGTTTCATCAGAACAAAAGTTACCATAAACATGGAGTAGAGCTTAATTTTCTACCCTATGTTTCAAAGTTTGACTTGTACAGTACAATTCTATTGAGTATTAGTCTCCTGGGAGTGTGACAGGATAGCTAGCAACCAGACTAGCTGCTTCCTGAGTTTCCACTTTTTCTTTTTATTAATTTATTTATATTACATCTCAATTGTTAGCCCATCCCTTGTATCCGCCCTCCCACTTCCCCATCCCCTATGTCTGTGACTGAGGGGGACCTCCTTCCCCTGTATATGCTCATAGGGTATCAAGTCTCTTCTTGATGACCTGTTATCCTTCCTCTGAATGCCACCAGGCCTCCCCATCAAGGGGACGTGGTCAGAAATGGGGCACTCGAGTTTGTATGAAAGTCAGACCTCCCTCTCCTCTCAACAGTGGAGAATGTCCTGTCCATCGGCTAGGTCTGGGTAGGGGTTCGAAGTTTACTGCCTATATTTTCCTTGGCTGGTGCCATAGTTTGAGCAGAAAGGACCCCAGGACCCCAGGAACCAGATCCACCCACCATCATGTTCTTTTTGCAGGTTTCCCGGACCCTCTGGATCCTTCTATTTCTACTTTTACACAGATAGCAGGACATAAGGATGCATAATGTGGAGAACAAAAAAAACAAGGGCTGAAGTTTTAAGATGTATACACGTATTCATAGAGGAAAGTCAGACTAACGGAAGCGAAGAAGGCAGACGTTGCAACAGGAAGGAGCACTATTACGCCAAGCCAAGTGAATTTATGTGAGACAAAAACTTTATGGGTTGTTTTTGTTTTGTTTTGTTTTTTCTTATTTGTTTTCATTTATAAGCCATGTGCTTCTGGGACTCATAACCTTAAATTTATAGCATCTGGGGTCTGATCAAATGGCTCCTGATTAGAAAGTAGGACAAATGCTAGTTCTAGCTCACATGCAGGCAATTATCTCACAGGTCGCTGTTTCGAATATTTTTTAAAAGACCCTAAACTCCTCAATTTCAGGAAACTTCCCATTGTACCTTTCCAGTCAACAAGAAGACAAACACCCTCCTCTCCCCACCCCTTGGCTAGAAAATTTGCTTTTTCTAAAAGTAGGTCTAGGTGTTTGTTTCTGGAAATAGTTTAGAAAGAGACATCTTTTGAGGCCCCCAAAGGGCATAATCTGCCTCCACCCTATGGTTTCAGTGTTTCCTGTTGTTAGATCCTCCCTCCTATTTGTTTACAAAAATGACTATTTGGCTGTAAATTATCATCCTAACACGAACTAGAACGAGCACTTTACTTTCAGCCATAGGCCTCAGATTGAGCAAGAACTACAGTCCCAGAAGTAAAATAACAGGGTTTTATTTACTACAGTCTTCAGTCTATTCATTCGTTTTTATTGGCATTGAAACAACATTTGGGCAGGATTATATTGCAGATCTTTCTTGTAATATGGCTGCTTAAAGGCTCAAATTAAAAAGCTACCATTAATGCCATGAATACAAATGAATGCTAGACATAGTACCATTGATTTCACACTTCAGAGGGGGAAAGTGGTAGAATTGGGTAGTGAGTAAAGAAAAGGGGAAAATTTTCAGAATGCTTACAATTTAATATAACAGGGAAATAATTATTTAGTTACATGCTCTTTTAGACTGTAGTAATAGGAACAAATGTCAGAGACATAGAGAGGGAGAAGAAAAAGATAGAGGAATAGAGAAAGTAGAGTAAAACAAATACCAAACATATGAAAAGGGTGTTTTTCAAATATGAGAGTTTTATTGTGTGATGTTTTTCAATGCTATACACTAAATAGAACTGGGAATTTAAGACCATTTTAGAAGTATGTATAATTCAATAGTACAGGAGATGTTCTTTGGGACATTTTCTAAGTTTTGCCTGTCTTTAGTTATGTAATTTTCTTTGTGCTTTTGCATGCCACTCTGGCCTGTAGGAAGACAATGCTGAGATGACTGGATGACTTACTGACCTTCATTTCAACAAATCACTCATTCACTTGGGTTTTCTATTCATCCATATCTTGTTATAGATTTACTCTGAACACAGTCTAAAACAATGAGATCAAATCATTTCGAGTGAATTGGATTTTATAAAAAAAAAAAAAATGAGGCAGTTTTGCTTTGACGATTTGCAATCATTATTCATCTAAAAAGAAATTCTGATTATCAAACCAAACCAGAGCAGAAGTTACAAAGCAAAGATAAAACCAACCATGGGCATTACCCGACGATTTCCTGAATACAAATGATCCTGCAAGATACACTGTTGTACTAAGCTACTTTTATCCAAATTTATCAAGTGTTCATTTTAATAACTTTCATTGCCTTACCTCCACCATTTACATTTAAATGCAAATCTTATTTTGTGATTCTACTAAAGATCTTATATAGAACCAAGGAAAATTACTATACAAATGCCATTACCTAGAAGTTTGAGATCCTGAGACTACAAACGGGTTAATTAATTACATTATCTGTAGCATTACCCTGGCTACATTCTGCCTGGAAGGCATATGGATCCACTCAGCTGCTGAATTCGAAAGAGCTGTGTCCTTTTCATGCAGAAGAAAAATCATCAACCTAACTATCCCTCACCCCCCACCCCTACCCCCACCTTCACCTCATCCTCCACCCCCATCTCCATCTTCAACCCACCCCCACCTGCCACTTTAAGCACTGGAAGACTGTTTCTTTTTACCTGGTTATTTTATACAAGGTTTTAAAATATAATCAAAGGAGTCAATATTAGACAACAAATATTCCATAGCATCATGAAAGCTGAGTGCCTCATAGCATTAATTAGAGCCTCTACCAACCTTATGTTGTATCTTAGACAAAATGCTGCTCGGGCTAAAAGAATCTGTGACAAAGGAGAACTAACGTCTGGCCATCAGGGACTCATATCAGAGTATGCTCACAAATAGTTAAGCAAAAATGTGCAATAAGAAACTACTCTAAGATTTGATTTATCAATAAAGTATTAGATATACGTAAGCCATTTATGTGGTCTAAATTAATTATGCAACTGTTCAGCTTGTTTTCTGATATTATTGCTTTCTCCCACCCCACCCCCATCTATTTTTTTCTTCTCTCTCATTTTAGTCCTTTTAATTTTCTCTATATATGTATTTTAAAACCATGACACAACTAAAAAATAAATATCACAAAATAGGGAAAAACAGCAACAAAAGACCACTGGTCCTAGCTCGACGTCTCAGCTAGGAAAGATTGCTGCCAAGAAGCCTGGCAACCTGAGTTTGATTCCCCAGGAAATACATGGTGTAAGGAGATGATGCCTCCGTTGTCCTCTGAACTCCACAAATCCATCACTGTATGCAAAGCCACATACATATGTATATACACATAGCCACAAAGAATTAATAAATAGGTAAGCAAATAAATAAATACTAAGAGGCAAACAGAATTAACACAGATATGTATATGTAGTATACTGGGGCTGGAGAGAAGGCTCTGCAGTTAAGGACACTTGTTGCTTTCGTAGAATACTCCAGTTCGGTTCCCAGCACACACACAGCAGCTCACAACAGCATGTAACTCCAGTCGCTAAGAATCTGATGCCTGCTTTTGTTCTCAGTGGACACCAGGCATGTACACAGTACACAGGCATACACATGTGCACTTACTTACACAAATATCTATAAGGTAACAATAAACATACCATTAAAATAGGTTAAAATTGGTATACCGAAATATTTATCAAATACTTTTACATATTATTGATACATGTGTGTGACATGAGCGCCAAGTTCTTTGGTGGTTAAAGATAAGGGAGGTATAAATCATCTTCCAAAAATATTGGTAATATTTTAGCAACATCTAAGAAACAACAAAACTTCTTAGTGTCAAATTGGGATGAACTTCATTTGTGAGCCCACTGACTAGGGGATGTTGAGAGCAGCAGCAGACAATGTTTCCCACAGTATCAACTCATCAAATCAAAATATAGTTTCTTATGTTTTCTTTTCCCCCCATGACAGGGTTTCTCTGTGTAGTCCTGGTTGTCCTGGAACTCTCTCGGTAGAACAGGCGGGCCTCCAACTCTGAGATCCTCCTGCTTCTGCCTTCCAAGTGCTAGGATTAAAGATGTACATCGCTACTGCTTGGCTATTTACTAAGTATGAAGAGGCAGATACTTGCTTGGCACAGTGATTATAAAAGATTGGCAAAACACTAAAATCTGGATCTCGCAAATCATAAAGTAAGCCAGGACCTTGCTTT
This sequence comes from Acomys russatus, assembly GCF_903995435.1. Classification (NCBI taxonomy): domain Eukaryota; kingdom Metazoa; phylum Chordata; class Mammalia; order Rodentia; family Muridae; genus Acomys; species Acomys russatus. The sequence goes on along the minus strand of NC_067147.1, from coordinate 17,985,636 downwards.
CTACATTCTCTATATAAAATGTAAGTGCAGCGGCTGGACAGATGCTTCAGTGGTTAGAAGCACTCTGGTGCCTCACATTTGACCATGTCCCCTGGAGGGGGAGACCTGGTGGCATGAGGAGGAAGGACAGCAGGTTACCAAGAAGAGACTTGATACCCTATGAGCATATACAGGGGGAGGTAATCCCCCTCAGGAACAGTCATAGGGGAGGGGAATAAGGGGAAAATGGGAGGGAGGGAAGAATGGGAGGATACAAGGGATGGGATAACCATTGAGATGTAACAAGAATAAATTAATAATAATAAAAAAAGAAGCATTGCGAGATACTGACAGCTTTTGCAAAGGACCCAAGTTCAGGTCCCAGACTCCACATCTAGTGATTCATAACTATAGTTCCTGTTGTGTTGGTGAGATCTGACTCCCCTCTTCTGGACTGTGTGGGTACCTGCACTCACATGTACATATATATACACATACAGACATTCATAACTTATAAATATATATGTGTGTACACACACATACTTATAAGAATGTAGTTTTAATTGGTGTAAGGTCTAAACTCTTGCTTCTGCTGTTGGAAAATCTTCTAAAATACACTTCCCATTTAATGATGATGTCAGACATTTGGAGTCAATGTCTTGTTTTGTTTTGTTTTTCCTTGGGTTGTATTCAAAGCCAGGGCTTTCTTTGTATATGCCAAGCACACAGTCTGCTACTGAGCTATATTCCCATGCCAGGAACTGAATATTTAATTAAAATATTCAAATCTTATTTTATTTTCCTATTCTTTCAGATATTTTAATTTTTCAGTTTATATTTAATTACTCCTTAGTGTTTTTAACAGGTAAAAATTTTCAGAATGATTATAGTCTTAATGAATAGATTTTAAAATTGTTTTATTTTAAGATGTTTATGCATCTAAACTCTCATTTGTATTAAGAACTTAGTATTATTGATTTCTTTCCAAAAATATTGAGTATATGAAATGCAAATGCTATAATTATTTCCAGTAACTAATTCTGTATTATTAACTAAGATATTAGGATATTATTTTGCATCCTTTGTCCCAGGATGATAATTACCAACATTTGACAAATACTCACATACTCAATCCTAAATATGCCTTACCCATGGACAGCATCACTCATCACCTTGGCAGGTATAGTTTCTATAAAAGCATATACAGATGCTTGTACATGCATGCTGATTCACACACAAAGAAAAACACACAGAAATTTTGTTTGTTCTACTTGCTTGTGTTAGCATGATCAGCTGAGGACCTATTACATACTAGAGTCACAGATGCAAAATTCTACTTAGTGTAGACACCAGGTACAGATCTAGTATATCAACACCTTTGCTGGCAAACAGAAACCACTGAAAATATGGTCATGCCATCTTCTCTTTTCACTTGCAAATGTATGTTTAACCTTAGGCAAGTCACCAAAATCTGCTGTCTTAGTCTCCTCGTTCTGCTTAAGGAAGCTTTGAAAAAATATTTTTTGTGGCTCACAGGACAGCTCTGTCAAATAACACGTTCATGACTAACCCATGACGATAAAGGGTAAACACGAGATTTTCTTGTGTCCAGGAGGGTAGCTATTTCTGAAACCCCAGCTTACTTCTGGGAAGTCAGAAATAGGATACAGCCCTTTGCTTCCAACAATTAGGTTAAGATAATATATGCCTGCCAGCAGATTTTGTGGAGTCAGGACACTTAGATTAGCTCCAAACTGGTCACTTGCCAGTTATGGGGTCTGAGACCCCAAAACTATTTGCACTGCTTTATTGCACTGATGGGAGTCTTATTTTGTCACATGATTTCACTCTAGAGTTACATAGCAGAGACTAGATTCTGACATGTTTATAGACACTCTCTACAGGTGGAAATTTCAAAGATGAAAATTGCTGGCTGGTTGGTTTGTTTGTTTGTTTTTAAGTCAACTACATCAAGGCATTATAGGACGAAAATTTTCCAAAGGAGGAAAAAGTTCATTTTATGTCTCAGGGTCTCTTTTGGCTTCCAGCAAAGAGGTAAAGAGAGAGAAAGTTTCTGAGATGTTGGGTTGTCATAACCCAATAGATCAGGAGGAATATGTTCTGTGAGAATACAGACCATTTTATGAACTCCGGAGCTGTATGTGGTGGCCTACAGATGCATTGTTTCATTGCTTCTTAGGAAAACTTCCTAAGTCTGCTGTTATCGGAGAAAACTGTTTCCTGAATGTATAGCCTGTTGTTCAGAAGATATTTGAACTCAAAACCACCAGGCAGTATTCACTGAGCACCCACTGTGTGCTTACCACTGTGCAAATACAAGGTGTCAGGTTAACAAATCATAAGCCTTCTGGCTGCAAAACAATTTTTTAAAACCCTCAGCTCCATCAATATTCCATGCCATAGAGTGGAGAAAGGTTTAAGTTCTATTGCTTTTGCTTTTACAGATAATTTATGAAAAAAATGAAATATTAACTAGGAATGTGTTAGAATAGCTTTCTATTTCACTAGCAGATGACAAATGAAGCGGCGTAGGCACACATTTGAATAAGGAATTATCAATCAACCTCAAACTTGACCCACAGCTGTCATCCCTACAAATTAATGTTTACCATTTTTAAATATGTGCAGGACATCTGGAAGCAAGCGCAGGCTGTGGCTTGCAAGAAATGGTATATCAAAAGCTAATTATAGCAGCGGCGAGCCTGGGTGTCGTTTTGTGATGGTAAATTATAGACAGGAGTTCTGTCACCACAAACTGTTATTCATAACTAAATCATAATGCTTTTAAGTTTTAATTAATCTGCTTTAGCTTTAGTTGCAAAAGGGGTGGGGGGAGCCTGCTTAACTGTTCTGCCACTGACATTCTCCTGGGCTACCCTGGAACTGCATCTGGACACCTGAGGGAGCAAGACCACATTATCAAGCTGACATTGCCTCCATTAAAGAGAAGTTCTTTTAATATGTCAGAGTCTCACTCTTTCCTTCTATTTCATTATCAGAAAAACCAATTAATTTTCCATAAGGGCACCAAATTAATTACAAAATACTATGGAAATTTGAGCTGTCTCTTCTTCCTCCACCATTATGGAAATATCAAGCCCCTTGGCAGTACAGTCCTTTGGTGGTAACAGGTTTTCTCCATAGTTAACGTTTTATTTGTGATGTTGGTGAGAACCCTGGAAGACTGGTGCTTTTATTTCTCTTCTGCATGAATTATTTCCTCCTCTTGCTTACCCCCGTGTCTCTCCCTCTCTACAGAACTATTATTACTACCTGAAGATTAAGTAGAGAAAGGAAATTTTCCTTAGAAATTTCTTCGTTATCCTGAGTTGGGGCTTCTTCCCACTTAGTCTGTAACCTCTCACTGAGGGAGCCATGCCTTCTCTGACTTGATGCACACATTCCCTGTGCACCCTTGGTCCAGAAACAAACTATGAATCTGAATTCATTCTAGGAATTTAGTAAATTTTTTTTTCCTGTTCAATGAAATCTACATTTATTTAACAACAAGAACAAAAGAAGCTTTAATTCATTAGACTTTGGTTTAAATCAAGCTTTTGAAAGATGGAAGCCATAAACAGTAGTTGTATATCCTGAGCCCTCTTCCAGCCTTCATAGAAAACATCACTGTAGATTCTTAAACTTTGCATATCAAATAATGAAGCCATTCATTTGTATTTGCTTTCCAAAGAAATATGTAGAATTTCAAAAACAGAAGTTGTACCCATATTTAATGTTAGTTCAAACACAAGTTGGTAAAATTGTAATGTGTCTTTCTTTGATAAGTGGCTTTCTCTACTTTAATTGTTATTACGAATGATGCAGCTACCTTTAGCACCAAGTGTACCTTGAAGCCCCAAAACATAGTCATTTGCATCATATTACGTGGATTATGCAAATGGGATTTCATACCTCATTTATTCTAAAGAAACTGAGGCATAGAGTAACTCATGATTTGGCAGAGGCCAATTTAAATTTTATTTTATTATTTTTTAATATATTGTATTAATTTATTCATATTACATCTCAATTGCTATCCCATCCCTTGTATCCTCCCATTCCTCCCTCCCTCCCATTTTCCCCTTACTTCCCCCCCCCTATGACTGTGACTGAGGGGGACCTCCTCCCCCTGTATATGTATAGGAGTAGAAAGAGTCAAATGGTATATACTCACTTATATCTGGACACTAGCCCAAGGGGCATGTCCCATTAAAGTCTTCACTTACAAGGAAAGTGGGACAGAGGGGAGGACATCCTATTGGGACTCTAGGTGAGAGAAGCATGGGAGGATGGGGAAATAGAAGGATCCAGAGGGTCCTAGAAACCTACAAGATAAATTTTATTTTTTTAATCCCTGACTGTTGAAAGTTAGTAATGGCTATAAAGTAGATTCTGTAGTAGAAGAAAAGGTTACTGAGAGGGCAATTTTTAAAAGGAGGAATTCAATTTTTTTTATTTTGGTCCATTGGGGTTTTCTGCTGAAGTCAAGTTTGTCTCGAAATCTTGTTTCTAGTTGTAGATGGATATGTTGTCATCTGTAAACATCACCGACTATGACCTTCTGATCTGTTTTAGGCATTTATTTTTCTTCATTAAATTCCATTTTCCATCACAGTCATGAAACAAAAATTAATTTTAACAAGGCAAATCATCTTTGACTTGATTCCTCCTATATAAAAAAATGCAAAAATACTGGCGGACTTTTTCCTAAAATGCTGCTTGCGTTTACATCTGATACACAGCTGCAGCAAAGACTGTGTTAAAACAATGGTGCATAAGTAATTAAAACATTTGGGGACATTAGGTTCATATTTTCTTTCTTTAAGAAAGTTACATTTGAGTCTCTGATAAGCCTTCAAATGTGCTGTAGTTTCTCTACGTTAAACAACTCCCTTGGAAAATGTGTTCCCTTAATTTTATAACAAACATTGAAAGAAGAAATTTACCTCAATTCTTGAATTGTTGTCATCTCATAATTCAGAGGGGGGAAATGACTTCTTGTTGTTATTATTATTGTTGTTGTTGTTCCAAAGTGAGGCAAATTCTCTCATTTACAGAACACAGAAATATGGGCGGGAAGCCTAGCTAAATCAACTCCCAGTGCTATCCATCCACCCAAAAGCAAAAACAAATAAACAAAAACAAACAAACAAACAAAAAGAAAAATCAAACCACAAAACAAAACTCCCCTGAGCTAATTATCAGCCATAAGAAACACTTGGAGTATTTTAAGAAGGTTGTTCACATTTCAAGCGATGGTGTTGCAGATCAGCCAGATATTAAGGGCTACAGAGAGCAAGAAAAGTACTTCTCAGAACAGTGATGCCTATTTTTGGTTGAATTACATAACTATTTATTTGCTGTTATAGCGTTGAACTCAGGACTTCTCATAGCATTCTTCTGCTGGTAGGCAAGCATTTCATTACCTGGATGATACCCCCATTTTCTTTTTATTAATTTCAAGACAAAGTCTTATTTTGTTCTCCAGACTTGCCTCAATCTGTGATTTCCTGCACCTGCCACTTGAGTGGCTGCAATTACAGCCATGTAGCCCCACACCTAGATGAAGGTTTAGATTCTTCTTTATTCTTTCTGTGTTTGAAGTTGATTCTTGGACTTCATGCATGCTGGTAAGCACTCTATGAATTGAGCTACATACCTTTGAATTATTGAGTTATGGAATCTGTGGGCTTGGTGAGGTATTGGCTTACTGTAATTATTCTCATGCATTGTTTGCTATGGGTCTGCACTATCCAAACCACTTCCCACTGGCTGCACTGTTACATCCATAATAGCTCCATTTATACAGTCAGAGCTGTTGTACAGGAGGAGAACTGGCCAAGCAGGTGCAATGTCATATCTGAAATCACACAGACAGCACATGAGAGACTAGAATTCACTTCTCCATGAGGCTGAGAGTAATAAAAATGAGATTAGACCAGATTATCTTCCAAGTAAGTTATGAGGATTTATAAATAAGATAAATAGTGAAAATGAGTGAGTTCACCCAGAAGCAGAAAGACTCAAATGGCATATACTCACTTATATCTGCATACTAGCCCAAGGGGCATGTCCCATGAAAGCATTCACTTACCAGGAAACTGGGACAGAGGGGAGGACATCCTATTGGGACTCTAAATGAGAGAAGCATGGGAGAATAGCAAAGTAGAAGGATCCAGAGGGTCCTAGAAACCTACAAGTAGAACATTATGATAGGCAGATTTGGGCCCAGGGGTCCCGCTCAAACTAAGGCACCAGCCAAGGACAATACAGGCGGTAACCTTTAAGCTCTTACCCAGATCTAGCCAATGGTCAGAACATTCTCCACAGTTGAGTGGAGAGTGGGATATGACTTTCTCACCTACTCTGGTGCCTCACATTTGACCATGTCCTCTGGATGGGGAGACCTGGTGGCACTCAGAGGAAGGACAGCAGGTTGCCAAGAAGAGACTTGATACCCTATGAGCATATACAGGGGGAGGTAATCCCCCTCAGGAACAGTCATAGGGGAGGGGAATAATGGGAAAATGGGAGGGAGGGAAGAATGGGAGGATACAAGGGATGGGATAAACATTGAGATGTAACAAGAATAAATTAATTTTTAAAAGTAAAAATAATAAATAAATAAATAATAAAAATAAAAATAAAAAATATCTGAAAAAAAAAAAACAAAAACAACAGGATGACACTAATTGACATGTTAACACTGAAAAAGTCTTCCCCAGGGAAGAGCATATCAATTGATTATCCAATATCAAGCAGTAAGCCCAGAAATCATATATAAATAAATATATATACATATATTAAACATTATACAGCCAGAGAAAAGAAGGCAGGATATATTTAAATATTCAGTATATGTGTATGTGTAAATGAGTTCATGTGTGCATATAAATATATATCAACAATTAAAGAAGGGCCATGATTTTGAAAGAAAACTAGAAGGAATACATGGGAAGGTTTGGAGGGAGAAAAGAGAAGGGGAAATGATGTAATTATGCCATAATATAAAAAAACAAAGAATAATTGTAAAAGAACACTATGGAAAAATATCTCTTGATATAAACAGAAGAGAGCCTCAACATTCAGTTCCCCATTACAACACATTCAATCAGGTAGTTAGAGGGTTGTTGGAAAGTACTGTATACTGACAACTCTTCAGACATACTAACTTTATTTCCCTTTTCCAATATATATGACATTGTCTTTCACAGGGATTTTTGTGGGTGATGGTGTCATTTTGCTAATTATACCATATTTATTTGTGGATGGGCCTCCCCACATTACTTGAAGAGCATTTCCAAGTAATAGAATGCAGTAAGGAGCAAACTTGAATTATACTCTTATCCAAAGAGACTACTATGACCTGGATCTTAATGTCACTATGCACTGAAAAATTACTGACTAATCTGCAGTTCCCCTTAGTCAGAGTTTTTAAACTTAAAATAACTAATTAGTTCATTTTAAGGATCCAGCATTGCTTTAAATTGCTTGATGAAATAATCAGTTGGCTGGTTTTCCTGCCTCACTCATCAGAGAGGCATGTCCTGAAATAAGCAAACGCCATTAACTTTTTGTTCCATGTCTTAGCTTCCCAGTAGACTGGAAGGTTCCCAAGTTCAAAAACATTTTCTTGGTATAATTTGACACAGTATCCAGTGGAGCATGCTGTATACACAGGCCCTCAGTGAGCAACGCCCATCCTGTTCCAGGAGTGGCAGCTTCATCAAGGAAAGTTGCTTTCTCTTTCCAGCAATTCTTAATAGGATCTGATGGGGAAAACACCTAGAGTAAACCTTTTGAACCCCATACTCTCTTAATAGATTACCTCTCTGTCTGAGACAATAAATGTGCGTCCAGAAGCCCTTATTTTTCACGATGTGCTCCACCTACTCTACCCAAGTCCAATGAGAAGCGTATGGTTAAGAGAATCCACTCCGTGTCAGAAAACAAATGCCAGCTCAGTGACTTACTACCTATGTGACATGCACAAGTTCTTCCATCTCTCATTGCTGCAGAATACTCAACTTTAAAATAATTACATATGACACAGCATGTATGTTAATCAGCTTGTCTTAGCCATTCAATAATGAACACAGACATATTAAAACATCACATTGAAAAGCATAAAATATTTCTATTTTTCATTTAAAAATAAGCAACAATAAATATATAAGTAAAAATCATTACGATGATACAACAGCAGTCATCATGCATGATTAGATAGGATGAACGTGCGGAGTAGTTGAAACATTAGCTGTCACAGAATACTCTTTTACTAATGCTAACTGTAATTGCCTATGAAAATGTACAAGAGAAGAAAACAGGAAATTAAAAGGAAACATAGGGGTGGGCCAGAGAGAGAAACAGCAGGATACAAATTATTTGAAGGGAGAAATGGGAAAAGTGAGGCAGTTGTTAAGAAAATGTGGAGAGTGTGACAATACAGAGAGGGAGGGAAAAGGGTAAAAGGGAAAAAGCCATATGGAATCATGGTATTATTTACGTAGGATGACATAAAATGCATAAAGGTCTACGTGTACACATGGACATACATAGTTTAGATGACAATGTCTCACTTGGGCTGTCAATGCCCTTCCCAAGAAGGAAAGACTATCTAACAAACATCCCAATGCTAGCCATGAGAATCCTTCTTTTGAGTTGTTGTGCAGTGGGTTTAAGGAGACTCACCAAACATTATAGGTTATTACTGCTGTCCTCGTTTGTCTTCCGGAAGTTGAAGGTAGGTCCATATTGTTGAAGTCATCCAGGCAACCTGATCTAGGTCTGGCCTGAGAGCCTCTTCCCTGGGGACTAATATTCATGGTATCCGAAGGCACTAAACAAACTTCCAAAATGGGAAGCAACTAATAGTTCTACCCAGCTATGATGCTTATTAACTACAATGATCACCATTGTATGATACCCATAAGGGTACAAGAGTAACACTTATATCTTAGTGGTAACCAATACTCTCTAACTAGACTTAAGGCCCATTCAACAAAAGAGAAATCAAGCCTGGTACTACCTAGAGGTTTCTAAGCAAGGAATCTTGGAAGGGACCCTGTGACCACCACTTTACAAAATCTGCATAATCCCTAACTGCATTCTAAATACTTGCTTCTTTTATTCACAGACAAATGTAAATCTCATCCCTCCTCACAGAAATTTCTCTTTTCCATAGGAGACCATTACATAAAACTACAACCATCTAAAGAGATGATCATGTGGTTCTTTTCCTTCAGTTTGTTTATATGATTTAATTACATTGATGGATTTCCTTACATTGAGCCACCTCTGCATGCCTGGTATGAAACCTACTTGGTCGTGATGGATGAGATTTTTGGTGTGATCTTGTATTAGGCTTGCCAGAATTTTATTGAGTATTTTTGCATCTATGTTCATAAGGGAGATTGGTCTAAAATTCTCTTTCTTTGTTGGGTCTATGTGTGGCTTAGGTATTAAGGTGATTGTGGCTTCATAGAATGAGTTTGGAAGAGTTCCTTCTGTTTCTATTCTGTGGAATAGTTTTAGGAGTATTGGTATTAGTTCCTCTTTGAAGGTTTGGTAGACTTCTGAGCTGAATCCATCTGGCCCAGGGCTCTTTTTGGTTGGGAGACTTTTGATGACTGCTTCTGTTTCCTTAGGGGATATAGGACTGTTTAATTTGTTTGCCTGATCTTGAGTCAAGTCTCTCAAGGGCATTGAAGACAAGATAATATAGTTTGACAACCAAGCTTAGTTGATTAGGGGACAAGATCATCTTAGATTAAGATAAAGAAGTTAACCTATTAGAGTTGAGATAGGAAAGATATTGAATCTCATTCAGAAATTTAGACCCAACAAGACAGGAAAGATACTTAGTTCAAACGGGACGAATGCAGATGGCCAGTTCACTATGAATGTAACATGTATAGAACTCATTATTTTCATGATTGTCACATGGTTCTCCCTGCTGTATGTAGTTTGTTTTATACATGTGTAATAAAATAAAAATATAAAAACAAACAAACAAAAACTACAACCTACCCAAAGGCTGGGAACTAGTGGTTTTCTGGTGCCCAGCCCCAACTAATAAATCTACAACCTAATCCTTAGGAAATAACACAGAAGAGGGAGCAGAAGGATGTTAAGAGCCAGAAAACATGAAGTCTGCTGTGAGATTGAATCTTCTAGAAATTACAGGAAAAGCACACTCATAAAGTCTCAACAACATGGCTGCCTAGACAAGACCAGAAGAAGAATGGCATTAATAGATACACTACCATGCAAAAAGGAAATCCATGGAGGCACCAGTCCAAGACAAAGAACTACAGGCAATGAAGGAATGCTTCAATCAGTTTTCAAACATTAGGTTGTCAGCCTTGAATTCATATACACACAAGTAGAATTATACTTATTGAGCAGGCATTGATAGATTTAGGAGAGATGGAGAGAGAGTGCAGGTGTGTATGTGTCAACAATAAGAGAGAGAGAGAGAGAGAGAGAGAGAGAGAGAGAGAGAGAGAGAGAACAAGGGGTATGTGGGAAGGATTTGAGAGAGGAAAGGAAAGGGAAAAGATGTAATTATATTTTAATTTCAAATGTATAAATATATTAAACAAAAAGAAAACATGTGTAAGAGAATTGCCAGTTCTCTCTATGTAAGTTGTGATGGTTGGTTGCACTCTGAAATCCGTTCTGAGAGAAAATCCTTTCTGTTTGTATAAATAACCTTTCCCAGCTTTGGTGTGACTGTCCTAGTGACTGGGTTTTACTAGGTGGTATAATAGCACGTGCTGCCTTGGTTTTCCCCCTTTGTTGCGAAGAAAAAAGAAAGACTGTCTTTCTGGCAGAAAGGAGCTTAAGATTTGCAAATGAAGTTAATAAACCAGCATAGACCGGCAACAAGCTAAATTCTCAGCCAAATTTGACAAGAAATGCTGTCACTGGGAACCCATTTGTACTGAACCTGAAATCAGTGTTCAGATCACTACATGACGGATTTCTCAGAATATCAGCCCCACCCAACCAGCACCCTTAAGAGCCTAACAAGGACCAGTAGTCTCTCCTCATGATGACTGACCTCTTTTGTTTAGAGGGAGGAGGTTCATAGGCTGGTCGTCCTTTTCTCTTTAGGGTTCAGTTCTTTCCTTCATTTTCTTTCTGGCAGAGGGCAGAGTTCGTTTCTGAGCCAATGGGGGTTCCCAGATTTGCCATGGCAGGGAGGGCACAAAGTGAAAAGCTACCCTTAAAATGAAATGAAATTTCAATTGAATGACCTGAAGAAGCCGTTTTCAGGACCAAATGATGAGGTTCTGTGTGGAGGTTGAGAAATGCAATCACCATGGAATGTTTAAAATAAATAGTGCAATGAACCTTCATCCTTCTCCTACCATGCCTCCTCCCCTCCCCTGGATAAATACACAAATCTACACGGGTGCACACCATTTGAGAGGGTAATTATCCAAACTGTCTAGAACAAACAAAACAAGTGCAAATGTTATGTCCATGTTTAATGAAGACTTTGGAGTGGTGCAGTGAAGTGAAACCCATTCTGCTCCGGTCACACTCTCTCATCCCCTGACCCCTCACGCATGCAGCCAATAAGAGGACTCATTTGTAATTCAGAGTCTCCAAGGCTGGGATTTAATAACAAAACTGGCACCTGTCACTTTTTTCTATATGTTAGTAGCACTCTCTTGCCTTAACCGTTAAAAACAGCTTATCTGGGGAAAATATAAAGCAGATATTTATTCTTCGGGTTTCCAGTGATCTTTTCAGAAGTCCTAAGGTGTACTGTTACTTGAAGGAGAAAAAAAATCATCTGCCAAGAAGTTATTCAGACGGCATAACTTCCATTATACCTTTGTATTTTTATCTGTGTTCTCTATTTCATAGATATGATATATTTGGCTGGGTACACACAAACATCCACCTCTCTTTGGAGCACTTAAAAGTACCAAGCTGCCAAGTGTGATCATCATAGTGCCTACACTCCTCTACTTTATAATTTAAAGAGTATACAAGTAATGTTTTGCCTAAAACTCTTTTTGATATCTTTTATCCTCTGAAGAAAAGAAGCAGTAATTAAGAAGAAATGTAAGTAACATTACTATAAGTAAAACAAAAACAAAAACAAAACATAGGCAAGCTGAAAGTCCACTCTGATACTAAGCATGTCAAGTGTGTAATCTCAGCTTTAGGGTGCTCAGACTGAAGAATAACTTCAAGTGGGGGAGTTTAGAGACAACCAACATACTGAAACCTTGTTTTAGGGAAAGAAAAATAAAATAAAATTGTGATGTAAAGTTTCACTAATCCAGGCTTAATTATAAATTCCTGAAGTATATTAACCATAAACAGTTGAGATTATTGCATATTTATTATCTGAAGGATATTTAAGGAGCTAGAGAGATCACTGTGATTAAAAACTCTTGTTACTCTTATAAAGCAGAGAAGGAAAACTGAAAAACAGAGTGTATGTATATATATATTACACTCATATACTGCAACTATTCCTGTTCTTAATATGTGGTATTTTCCAAAATGACACATGGACTCAATGTAATTGCCACTAAAATACCAATGAGATTCTTCACAGAAACATGGAAAATAATTTAAAATGAATGAGGATCTACAAAAGTCCCCAGCCAAAAAATATTAATATTGGTATTGTACTAAAGTAGCATAGCCATGCAAATTTCTAATTACATATTTTTATATCCATAGATCAGTATCTGCCTCCCGGCCTCATCAGAAAAGCTGCTTCTTTCAGGAACTGACACAGAAACCCACAACTAGTCAATGTGCAGAGAGTGAAGACTTTGGAGGAGTCCTAAGAAGGAAATTTTCATCCAACCCTTGCCCCCAGAGCTCAGGGATCTTTGTAAGAGTCAAAGGTGATGGATGACTACAAAGAAACAATATCTTCCAGCTACCACAGGACAGAGGCACATGTGAGCTGTGGCAGCACATACAAAGCCTAGGTAGGTTCAAACCAGATAGGGTGTCTCAGCACTAACAAGGGGAAGTGGACAAGGCATTCACTCTTAACCAAGGAAGTTATCTGCAGATGGTATCTACTTACAAAGGAAAAATCATTTTCCCCAGTGGAGTCTCACTGGGTATACAAGCCACACTTGAGGGAAGACCCTATATCCAGGAGTATTTAGCTAACATAAAATGAAGTCAATGATATTTTTGTACTTTTTTGTCTCTTTTTCCTTTGGGCATTTTTTTGTCTTTTTAGTCTTTTTCTTATTTGTTTTTATTTATTTCTTTTTTTTCCCTGTATGCTTCTTGTTTTTGTTCATTTTAACTGTATAAAGGAAAAAAAGAATTGAAGTTGGATGGGGAAGGTCTGAGAGGAATTGTACTAGGCAGAAACATGGTTAAAACATGCTGTGTGAATGACTTGTCTGTGAGAGGAAAAGAAAGAAGGAAGGAAGAAAAGAAAGAAGGAAGGAAGGAAGGAAGGAAGGAAGGAAAAAACCCAACAAAACAAAACAAAAAAAGACCTCAACAAGTCTGAGCAATTCTGAGGAGAAAAGATCTGCAGGCCTCATAATATCCAACTACAAAACATATTACAAAGTTGTAGCAATGAAGAGCATGACACTGCTATAGAAACCATCATACACTCCAGTCAAATAGAAGAGATATATGACATATATGACAGTGTAATTAAAGGAAACAAACAAACAACATTAGCAACTTTTTCAGTAAGTGATGTTGGGGGAACTGGATAAACATATGCATAACAAAACAAACCTAAATCACTGTGTGGCACCATCAACAAAAATCAATCTTAATTTGACCAGAGGCCTAAATTCCTAAAAATCTGACATTATTGGAATACAACATACAGGGAGATATTTTAGGAAACTTTTATACATTATAAAAAATAATACCACAAGTGTACAGACAACAAACAAGTACAAATAGGCAAAGGGCGTTATGTCATTATTAAAAAGTTTCTGCAATGGAAAAGAAAGCAATTAGCAGAATGAAGAGATATCTTGCTCAATGGAAGAAAATACTTACAAACTACTCACCCTACAAGATGTTGGTATCCATAATATTTATGAATCTCAAATGAGAGAAGAGTTTATATAAAAATGGCAAAAAAAAATCTACATAGATTATTCTTTAAAGAAAACACATTAAAAATAGCATCACCAAAAGTCGAGTGAATGTAACTCAAAGTCGCAATGAGATCTCATTGCCTCCCGTTCATCACAGTCACTATTCCTGATGAGAATTTGGAGAAAAGAGAGCTGATACACTGTTGATGGGTATGGGCTTAACTTAGTACAGCTACTGTAAAGAACAAGATGGCATCCCTCAGAAAAAAGGCAATAGTATGTATTCTCATTCATCTGTACAAGCTAACAACAAAACAAAAACAGAAAAGGGAGATAGTAAAGTAGTCACTAGAGACTGGAGACAGTGAGAGGAGGGAAGGTGGAAGGAGATCATGGAAGGCACACCAAAACAGAGAGAGTATAGTATTTAATTCTGTCAATAGGATAGCGTGCCACCTACAATCTATCAGAATTATATATTTCAAAATAGATAGAATAGTATGAACAGTTTCTAACTCATAGAAATAATGAATGTTTTAGATAGAAGGGTTTATTACTCAGATTTGATCATAACACATCAAGCTCAAAAGTTGCACATTTAGACACATGTTCTCCACACATACACACAAACATTAACATGTTTTAAATATAAAACAAAATGCATTGTTCTTCTAGAGATTTCATTTTGTTATGAAAAAAGAACACATCTTATGAAATAAAGAATGGATAGATTTTATGTATACTTTAGTCAAGAATTAGAATAGTTAATAATGTTCCTTTCTTTTTATATAAATACTTAAGCCAGGTTGAAAAGAATAGGTTCACTGTGAGACTGCCATAAAACTCTGTATTTTCTCCATATTATAATGAAACAAAAGAAAATAACTTAGAGTAAAATCCACAAAGATGGTTTTGTAATATAAATATTCCATAAGATCCATTTGAAATCTTCTAGAAGACACATTAATAATTGCATTGGGATTTTTATATCATAGTAACAGAGTGCTAACTAGAAAAAAATATAACCCATACCTTCTTGGACATGTCTTCCATATTCCACATACAAAAAATATGGCTTTTCAGTAAATACTACCTACATTTCACAAGTCAGCTTAATTTTTTGTTTGAAAAAAATGAAAACCTTTAAGTGACCTTCTATTGAAAGGGAAGATAGCCTCCCATACCAACAAGGATACAAGATGTGCTCTTAAATTTTTGTGACAATATCCATTCTTGCTTGCACATCTGACATTGTGCTTCTTTTTGTATCAATGATCCAGAATATAGATACTTCAGTAAGATTTTTGTGTAAATTTAATCTTTAGTTGCCTTCATCCTATACGTGCTTCAACCTAGTTGAGATATATCTAATATTTAGGCAAGATATATCTAATATTTAGGCAAGTATGTAAAACCAACATGCTAAGCCTTTCTTCCTCCAGAGTTTCTGAGTTAAGTTTCAGTATTATTACAATCTTCGGAAATAATGTTATTCCGATCACTTATCTTTGAAGCTTATGGAAAATATTTGAATCTGTATTATTTTCTTTTTCTTTATTATAGAAACAACAGGATAGTGTTCAATCAGAAGTTGATTCTTGGGTTTAAAACAAGAGAACAGAAATTATTTCAGTTACTCTCCCCCTGTTCAGCATGTATCACAAAAGATAGCCATAAAAAGACTGACTTAATATCAATGCGTCATCAATTTTACACAGATTTTGACTTATATAAGTGGTCAAAGGTGTAGGGATTGAAATACAGATTTTTTTTTTAAAAAGCAAGCCAGGGAGAACTCCTTTCTGACAATGAAGGAATTAGAAAAGAAAGCTATTAGCAAGACATTTTAAAGAACTCATCAAATAATTAAGTAAATGAGAATGAACTGTTTGAAGAAAGAATTATCAAAATATCGTTATGAGTATCTTTGCTGGAGTGGGAGAGGCCTGGGAATTCTTCATGCTGAGGGTCAGGGGAACATGGATCAGAGGAGCCCTATCAACTGCCAAAGCCATTAATGGAGAAACTATATTTAGATCACTGGGAAACCTGCCTGCTCCTTCCACAGCTTTACATAGTAAGTATGTCAGAGCACACTGTTCCATTTCTAAGCCAAAGCACTGAGGTTGAGAACTTAGGGAAAAAAACTACAGACATACCATGGGGAATATGTAACCTCAAGAAAAAGTTACCCAGAAGCTAGGGTAGTGCTGCACTTCTAATGATATGTTCTGTGCCTCCCATATGATCATCACAAAGTAAACTCCTAAATAAGTATTGTCACCTATAAATCTACAATGAGATACTCACAGAATACCACAATCACATGTGAAAAGACAAGTAATTGCTGGATATTTAAGATTCATGAATGCTGCTAAATCAAGTGATGGCTAATGCTGAGCACAAGGTTAAAAAAGAAAATCATGCCTGCTATTAGAAAGAATGAATACATGATATTCCTAAAACACACAGCCAGGCACCAGAGAAATGAGTCAATGGCTAGGGGTAGTCATTGATTTTGCTGAGGATCTGAGCTCAGTTACCAGCAGCATGAAAAGGCAACTCACAATATATAAAATGTAGATCCAGGTCCAGGAAATCTGATGGCCTCTTTTGGCTTCCAGTCACTGGCCCTCATAAGCACATATCCACACACATGTGTTTCCACATTATAAGTAAATGTTAAAAAAATACAACTAGTTACCTTTAACATTAAATGCTTTTCTATTTAATGAAATAAGATCAGATTGGTATCATATTTCTATTTGACAACACTGAGTCCTAGGAGACCATGAAGTAGCAGCTTCTAGTGAGTGGTTCTAAACCTGGGGGTCACGACACCTTAGGGAGTCTAAACACCTTTCCACAGGGTCCTGAAAAACTCCAACTATATTGAATTTGTGAACAGTAGAGACAACTGTAATAAGTAATGGGAGAAACATTTCTAGAGCAAATCATGAGACACTGACAACTCATCTTCCAGTGGAATGAGAAAACAGAGACCCTAAGAAATCTTTGGCAATTTTTTTTGCAAAAGCAATGACATGACAAATCATGACTATTGAAAAATATTGTCATTTAGCAAGAGGATCACTTTGGTATCATACTTCTGGGGTTTTTATTAATTAATTAATTAATTTACTTTACATCCTGACCACAACTTCCCCTCCCTCCTCCCCTTCCAGTCCCTCACTCTCCCCTCCCCTCCCCTACATACTCCAATCCTCCTTTTCTCTTCAGAGAAGGGGAGCACCCCACCATGGATATCAAAACACTTTGCTATATCATGTCACCGTAGGGCTAGGCACATCTTCTCTTCTTGTGGCCAGCAGCCCAGTTAGGGGAAAGGGTCCCAAAGGCAGGCAAGAGAGTCAGAGACAGCTCCTGCTCCTGCTGTTAGGAGTTCCACATAAAGTCCACATAAAGAACAGAGGGCCTATTTCTGTCCCGAAGATGCTCTCCTTTTGGCAGTTCAGTCTTCTGGGCCCAGATTGGTTGATCCTACAGGTTTTCTTGTGGTGTCCTTAACCTCTTCTGTCTCCATCAATCGTTCTTCCCTCTGTTCCACAGGATTCCACAAGCTCTGCCTATGTTTGGCTGTGGGTCATTGTTATCAGTTTCCATCAGGTGCTGGGTGAAGCCTCTCAGATGACAGTTATGCTAGGGGATCTTCTGTAAGTATAGCAGAATACTGTGTCAGGGCTAGGCTCTCTCTCAGGGGACTGGCCTCAAGCTGGACCTATCAATGGTTAGCCTTTCCCTCGATTTCTGTTCCATCTTTATTCCTGCTCCTCTTGTAGGCAGGGAAAATTGCAGGTCTAAGGTTTTTGTGTCTGAGTTTGTGTCCTAATCACTCTGTTGGAAGTCTTTTCTGGTTATTGGTGATAGCCATTTTAGGTTTCACATCCTTCATTGGTAGGAGTCTTAGCAAGAGTCACCCTCATAGATTCCTGGAAATTTCCATTGTTCTAGGTTTCTAGGTCATCACTGATGTGCCACATCCCTCTTCTTCCACTGAATCCAGTTTTCTCTCTCAGTACTCTCTCCCTCCAAAACCTTCTGCTTCTCTTCCCACCCCTCCTCCAACCTGATCCTTCTGTCTATCAATCCCCCTGCCATGTCTACAATATTTTCCCTTCTCACTGAGAGTCAAATACCATCTCCGCCTTGGATCCTCCTTGTTATAAGCTTTTTTTTTAATCTGTGGATGGTAGCATGATTATCCTGTACTTTACAGCTTAATATCCACTTATAAGTGAGTACATGTCATGCATGTCTTTCTGGGTCTGGGTTATCCCATTTAGTTTGATCTTTTTTGGTGACATCCATTTACCTGCAAATTTCATGATGTCTGTGTTTCTAATAGATGAGTAGTATTTCATTGTGTAAATTTACCAGTTTCTTTATCCATTCTGCAGTTGAAGGACAGCTGGGTTGTTTCCAGTTTCTGGCTATTACAAATAAAGTGACTATGAACATAGTTGAGCAAGTGCTCTCATGGTACAGTGGAGCATCTTTTGGCTATATCGTCACAAGTGGTTTAGCTGGGTCTTGAGGTAGAACTATTCCAAATTTTCTGAGAAAGCATCAGATTGATTTCCAAAGGGGTTGTACAAATTTGCACTCCCACCAGCAATGGAAGAGTGTTCCTCTTTTTCCACATCCTTGCCAGGATGTACTGTCACTTGAGATTTTGATCTTAGCCATTCTAATGGGTATAAGATGAAATTTCAGAGTTATTTTGATTTGCATTTCCATGATGACTAGGGACATTGAACATTTCTTTAAGTGTTTCTCAGGCATTACAGATTCCTCTGCTGAGGATTCTCTGTTAAGCTCTGTGCCCCATTTTTTAATTGGGCTAGTTGATCTGTTGCTGTTTAGTTTCTTGAGTTCTTTATATATTTTAGATGTCAGTCCTCTGTCAGATGTAGGCTTGGTGAAGATCTTTTCCCATTCCATAGGCTGCCATTTTGTCAGTGTGATGGTGTCCTTTGCATTGCTGAAGCTATTCAGTTTCATGGCATCCTATGTTTAAATTGTTTGTATTGATGCCTAAGCTGTTGATGTTCTGTTCAGGAAATTGTTTCTTATCTCCTGTACCAATGTTTCCAAGGCTATTCCCCCACTTTCTCTTCTGTGAGATTTAGTGCATCCAATTTAATGTTGAGGTCTTTGATCCACTTGGAATTGAGTGGACTTCATATCATACTTCTAATTGATAACATTAAGTTCTAGGTGGCAATTATTATCATTCTTCCTTGAAACTTTTCAGACAAGAATGTGTGAGCTTATGCATAAACTTCTGTAATTAGGCATATGTTAAACAATGCATGCAGACACCCATATTCTTTCCTTACTTAGTGAACATTGCCTAATATTTGTATGTGAGAGAGAGGCGTGCGTTTGTGTGTATTTATATGTGTATAACATCCATCTGTAAGCTTCCTGAATCTTTCTAGATCATTCTCCATCTTATTTATTGTAAGATAGTGCCTCTTGAAGAGCCTGTAGCTCATTAAGTTTGCTATACCCATTGCCAGTGAAGTCTAGTGATCCACCTGTCTGTCTTCTTTCAGCAGTGCTGAGGTAACAGGAGCAGGCAGCTGTACCAGACTCTTACATGGGCTCTGGGAGAGCAAACATATGTTCTGATGAATGGTCAGCTAGCTCTTTACTGACTTTGCCACTATCTCTAGGCCCTAGCTAAATTTTCACATTTAGAATCTATCATATTTAATAGTACAGGAAGGGGGGACAGTAGTTCCTGCCTACCAAAAAGAAAGGGATGGTGAACTTAAATCTTATTATTTTTCACAATATAGATGTACATAAAAGAATAAGACTACAAATGGACCTGTCAGTAAAATTGGTAGCACTATCCCAACACAAATTTTGAGTCAAAACGACTTTCTTTCTCTCAATTAACTCACTATCACACATATTTATGCATGGCAAAAAACAAAACTGAAACCCTCTATCTCACTGGTTCCTTATGCCTGTGTTTGTGACTCCGAGTCACAGAGATCTTAAGAAATGACTAACACCTAAACACTGGCTATAACAAAATATTATCCACATACAACAGATTTCATTATATTCTTTTGTGAAAATGTCTTTTTTTTCTTGTCTTCCATAAACTTAGTTTTTTCTAATAAAAAAAAAAAAAGCCTGTGTGCCTTCCCTGTGACTTTTCCAGACACCCTTATTATTATTTTACTCTCCTCTCCACCTCCTTAGTTAGACCTCTGTTTTTTCCTGTTTTCACCTTCAGATCAATTTAATTCTGCTGTTCTCATTTCTATTATTTGTCCATCATCTAAAGTCATCTTTTTACTTGGTTTCTTCAGTAATGCAACAACAATTAATAAAAAAGAGAGATCATTTGTTTGAAAGATAACAAGGAAGAGTATATGGCATTGTTTAGAGGGAATAAAGAGAAAAGGGAAATAATATAATCACTCTACAACACCCGCCAAATGAAAATAAATTTTAAAAATCCTGCATATTTGTTTTCTTTGTTTCTAGTCATTTGGAAAAATATGTAAAGCACACTGTGATTCAACAATTCATCTCTAGCTCTTGGGTATCTAGTTATTGGGTCTTTGGAAAGTACACAGTTTCATTGGTAAAGGCACAGAGTCCTTAATTTGTAGCACTAGAGGCATCTAAAGCCATGGAGAATGCAAGTGAAAAATCAGGAAATAATAGAGTAGAATGCATACCTTTGTTTAGGTCCTAAGGCTCTAATGCTGTGTTGAAGTTACATGATCTTATATTTATACACTATTTTGGTTTAAAGTTGGTATATTATAATGAATAATTTAATAAAGCTACAGCCTAAATGCAAAGAGGAAAAAATAAAACGTAATTACAACCTTGTGAAATGTCTTCCACAATAGCAAGAAGTCTTAAGGGCAAGTGGATTTAATAGATTCAATGACGAGCATATCATCATAATTCAAATTTGATTTTCTTTCTTCTGCCTTCCCAACCTCAAAAATATTGCTCATTGTTTCATTAAGTATTATAAATGCTGAATTCTAATGGTAAAATAATATTGTACATTTGAGTTTAACATTCATTGTTACTCCTCATCTTTGCACACAAATTTGTATTTTCTCCAAATGAAGATTCTTTATTACCTAGTGATGACTTTAGAAAAGAGCCCCCAAAACAAAAAATATATAAACTTGATAATACTATATAGTAATTATTTAGCATGTCTATGCAACTGAGCACCCGGGTAATTTTGTTAACTATGGAGTTCAATCCTGTTTGTTTTAACCCAGGTTGAAAATTTTATAAAAGTATGCATGTACCCACTCCTTTCCTAATGCGTGGAATTACATTTCTTGCTTACTGAGAGCAAGAAATATGCCATGGTTGGAAATAACCCAGTTTACTTTAAAATAGTGCATTAGGACTAGAACTTCACTACTGAAAGAAAGAAAGAAACAAAGAAAGAAAGAAAGTAAAGTACAAAAGAAGATAGATAATAGATGGAAAGATAGAAACTTCATATAACTATACTGAAAATATTCTTAAAGTCAGTGTAAGCAAAAAAATAAAGAACTATAAGATACAACTCCTCATAGATTACTGGTTCAACTGGGTGTTGTGACGCTTACCTGTAATCCCAGCACTTGGGGAGGCAGAGGCAAGTAGATCTCTGCGAGTTTGAGGCTAGCCTGGTCTACAGAATGAATCTAGGAGAGCTAAGGCTACACCAGAAATCCTGTCTCAAACAAAACAAAAATAATAAATGGATAGATTGGTAGATAGATAGATAGATAGATAGATAGATAGATAGATAGATAGATAGATAAGTTACTTTTTCATTAGCTTGAGAAATTTCTGGAAAGGAGATTTCCTTCTAAAGAATATAGGACTTTAAACTTTTTCGATGTAATCAAACTACTGACTGAAAGTTAGTCTTCACTTTGCTCCCTCCCTTGTTCTAATTGCTCAAGACTCAGACACTTTCTGCAACTGTAGCATTTTCCTACAGATTACCAGCACACCCAGACCAAATCACACATGATCAGATGTGCTTCTTCAGAAACGTATTTCTATATTTGACACTTTCACTTCTATTTTACGTCCACACGGATGGGGAATCAAATTCAGGCCATTAAAAAGGACACTCTTTCATTGATGAGAGTTGCTGGGATTTCTCAATGGGGTTGACAGGAGTGTCTGACAGCTGACCTGCTGGATCCTCCATCTCCCTGGAAACACCTCATACTTACATGTAGGGCACACAGAGGTGGCTTGTCTATAGAAGCCCCATCCCTTCTCTGTTTGATAGTCTGCAGTGTCTTCAGGTGCTTCTGTTGCATGCTTAGAAAACCATCACTTTTCCATGTTGGAATCTACCTCTTAACACTCGTAGGCATGTGGAAAATCTCAGTGGCTCTACTTCCAGATACTCTACAAGCAACTGAGGCAGGCTTTCTCTGAGTTCTCTGCCATAGATACAGCCACACATACTTTGTGTTCTGTTTACACACATAAAGGTGGTGTAAGGTGTCATACTTTTTTACTTTGTAAATCCCAGGGTTTGGTGAAGATTTTCTAAGATTCTCAACATTGCCTGGGATGTCCTTCATTATCTTCTACTCCGTCTTGCCCTAGATAATATAGGTGAGCCCCTCCTTCAGATTTCACTGTCATCTCTGCTCTCCCCTTCTCTTCTCAAGGACCCTCCCTAGTCTTGATTGCAGGAAACATTGTTCTATGTCATGAAAAACTGATTCTAAGTATTTTGACTTATCTAAGTTTGGCAGGGATGTTTGTCTCATTCATCCCTATGTCATAAAAAAATATTTTGCCCAGATTCTTGAATAGATTTATCAAAACCCACAGTCCATAGAAGAAAAAGATGCTGTTTGGAGACAGGAAAGTCACCTCAAATAAATATATATTCTCAGTAATTTAAAAAAAGATTCTACAGTAATATGAGAGGAGTGCCAAGAGCAATAAATATTTTTACCCTCACTCACTGAGACAACTGACAATCAGGGAACCTAGGCCCTGTATATATGTTGTAGTTGTGCCACTTAGTGTTTTGTGGGCCTCCTAACAGAGAGAGTGAGGTCTGTTTCAGATGCTTTTACCTGATCTGGGACCCTTGTCCTCCTATTGGGTTGACTCTGTACAGCCTCAATATGAGGGAAGGTGCCTACTCTTGTCGCAACTTGATATGTCAGGTTTAGTTGATATCCCTAAGAGGCCAGTCCTTTTCTGAAGGGAAAAGGAGGAGTAAATGGGGAAGGAGGAGATAGAGGGGGTGCTCAGGAACTGGGAAGAGAAGAGGGAGGGGAAACTACAGTCAGAATGCCCATGTATGCGAGAATAAATGACTTTAAGGGAAAAATATCTTCACCCAATGAGTTCTATAGACAGTGAGGCATGCTTTGAGATGAGTAAATCCCAAGGGTAGATGAGCTTCCCTGGGGAATGAAAGTATCAAATGCAAGGCAAGAGCAGCAAGACACTGATGTTTAACCAGTAGCAAGGAACGGGTATTCCAGAAAGAAAATGAGAAACATGAGAAAAAAAGGAAAGAATCAAGAATCAGGGATGAAGAAGAAGAATTTCTGTGAGAAATTATCACCCTCATGGGGTCTAAGCAGTCACTAGGCCAAGTATTCATTGGTCTTTCTTGCCTCTTTAAAGTGGATTTGTGTTTGAAATGTTGTACTTAGCACTTGAGTACTTTAAAAATATGGCCAAAAGCCTTGTTGTTTTAATTTAAAAGTTTCTTTATTTTGACATATCTGTTAAATGAGAATGGATGGAAGCAGAAAAGTCAGTAGGTATTAGTATGGAGATTTTCCATTTATTCTACCTTTTCCTCATTCTTGGTTGCTATCTAGATCAGTTGTTCATAACCTTCCTAATACTGTCATTCTTTAATATAGTTCTTCATATCATGGTGACATCCAACAATAAAATTTTTCTCGTTGCTATTTGATAATTGTAATTTTGCTACTATTTTAAGTTGTAATGTAAACACTGGTGGTTTCTAATGGTTTTAGGCCACCCTTGTGAAATGGTCTTTTAAGCCCCCTCCGGGGGGGGGGGCGGTATAACCCACAGGTTGAGAACCACTAATGTAAATCAAGATGGGAGTGAACACTTGCAAAAACTTTGCTCAGCAGGCTAATTATTTTCTCCAAAGTGAGAACAAAGATGGTGAATTCGATTCTCTTTCATGGAAGCAGAACAAGTGCATCTATGAGGAAGAGGTCTGACATTATAGGACATGGGAGAGGAAGAAATCTATGAAGCAAAAACATACCATAAATTGGTAGTTATGTATTTTCAGAGCTTTAAAGTTATAGTCTCACTGGATGTGATTTTTAAATATATTTTATTAATTTATTCATATTACATCTCAATTGTTATCCCATCCCTTTTATCCTCCCATTCCTCCCTCCCTCCCATGTTCTCCTTACTCCCCTCCCCTATGACTTTGACTGAGGGGGACCTCCTCCCCCTGTATATGCTCATAGATGATCAAGTCTCTTCTTGGTAACCTGCTATCCTTCCTCTGAGTGCCACCAGGTCTCCCCATCCAGGGGACATGTGGTCAAATATGAGGCACCAGAGATCCTGTGAAAGTCAGACCCCACTCTCCACTCAATTGTGGAAAATGTCCTGTCTATTGGCTAGCTCTGGGTAGGGGTTCGAAGTTTACTGCACGCATTGTCCTTGGCAGGTGCCATAGTTTGAGCGAGCAGGACCCCTGGGCCCAGATCTGCCCATCATAATGTTCTTCTTGTAGTGGACGTGACGTGTAATCTTCCTGCCCCTTCCATATCTTCATTCCAACAGGCTCTCACTTTGTAGTCAAGGCTATTTTCAAATGTTTAATCCTCCTGCTTCAGACCTCCCAATACTGACATCAAAGGCATGTGCCACCATGCTGAGCTCCATGTTGGACTTTACCCCATCTCTGTTGTTTTAATAGATCATTAGTCCCTGATACTACATTCTCTCTGTTCTCACTCTGGATAATTTCTGCAGGTAGAACTCAAGAAAATCATCTTATCACTGTCTAATGCAGGCACCAGTTAGCGTTCATCTGCAGAACATGTCCTGCTTACAGTCTATATTTGGGTAGGCTGGTTTTAAGTTTTTAAGGGTTGTAGAAATCAGAAAACAAACAACAAAGGGGCTGTAGGATGAAAAATAGCAAACTTGTTCCTTTATAGAAAAGCTACCACATACATACATACATACATACATACATAAACACATGCATACATACATACATACACACATGCATACATACATACATACACACACACATACATACATACACACATGCATACATACATACATACATACATACATACACACATGCATACATACATATAAAAACTATGTGCTATGATTTACTTATGAGAGAAAGAAGATATGGTATTTGTAGTCCTCTGTCTGGGTTATCTGCCTTTTTATGGTATTTTTAAGTTCTATCAATATTCCTGCAAATGTCAGAATTTATTGTTCTTTACATTTTAATAAAATTTAATTTTGTTTATGTACCATAATTTCATTATTGTTCCATCTATTGATGGACATTTAGGATGATCTCATTTCCTAGGTATTGTAAAAAGAGCAGCAATAAAAACACAGATATGCCAGTGCCTCTGTGGTAGGATATAAAGTCCTTTGGATGTAAGCTCAGGAATGTTGTAGCTGCATATATGGTAGTTCTATTTTTCATTTTTATATGTGTTTGTTTTGTTGCAGAAATTCCACGCTGGTGTCCATACAGGCTGCATCTGTTCACATTTGCACTAACAGTGAAGAAGGGTTCATCTTCTCTTCCAACCTCAGCAGCATTTATGGTCCATTGTTTGCATGAAGACAGCCATCCCAACAGAGGTGAGGTGGTGTCTCAAAGTGGTCTTTCATAAAAAAACATTTACTTAGATTCCTGCAGCATATGGTTGCTTCTGTTTTCATGTCAGGTCCCAGCAGAGTTTCTCAACTTGGTAGATCAGAGCACTTATAACACAGCTATTTGAGTTACTGACTCGTGGGATGAGATATTACATTTAAGAACCAATGTATCACCAGAAGGTGATGCTAGCCTTCTTATGGGATGTGCACTGATGGGTAGCAGATGCTTAGGATCATCATTTGGAGGCTTTAACTATTTCATGTGCATTAGCTTAGCTTTCAGGACAATTCTACTACTATTGTCAGCATTGTTAAAATAAGAAAACAGAGGCAGAGAAACACTTTCTGCCAGGGATTCCTGGTGGTTACATTCTGCTTGAGTACAGCCTTTTTCTTCTAGCACACATCTATTCCTTTCTGTCACCCAGTGACCCACAGAAGCACTCTCTACCAGGAAACCCACAGCCATCACACTTCCCTAAGATCCAGAGAGGGCAACAGAAATAAAGGAATGAAACACCCACCCAACAAAAACAAGACCAGAGAGCACCCTAGAATCACCACAATCATCATCCTAACCCCAAATGCCTGGGTACAAAGACAGAACCATGAATAGCCAAGACAACAGGCTTCCATTGAAACACAGTGAGCACACCACAGGAGGCCCCAAGGAAAGCAATATAGCTGAAGCACAGAATAAGGACTTCAAGATAGCAATTATGAATAAGTTCAGGACCTTAAAAAGGATAGGAATAAATCAACTTAGGAAGACCACAAAACACAAAGAAACAGTTGAATGACATAATAAAAACCTTTAAATAGTATTCAACAAAGAAATAAAATCAGTAGAAGAAAAAAATCCAAACAGAAATAACACTGCAAAATAAAATTTTAGGAAGAAAATAGAGTCAGAGAAAGCTGTGTAATTTTCACAAACCCACATACTTAATAATTGGCAAATATGAGGATTATAACAGTATACTGTCATCCCCAGATCTGCACACTCAACCCTGCACTACTCTCCCTCAAAGGTGACAACTGACCCCACACAATTCTGAAATGCCAGAGTTTTGGAGAACTTTCACAACTTCTTGGCATTGAATTTTGATTATACATGAGAAGGATAAAACTCTTGCCAGAAAAATGTATTTTTTCAACTCTAAAATCAAAAGAATATGTTTATACTTAAAAAAAATAAAGTAATAGAGTCCTTATCCACATACTTAAATGAGATGTTTTTGATAACATCAATCACTTAGTTACATGGCATACAAATTAATTTTACCTGGAAATACATCTAAGCTTATCTATTTTTAAGGCAATATACATCTGGTGTTTCACTATGCCAAGTTGAAAAAAAATGTTTTGAATTGTTCTGAATAATCAAAACACTTCATATCTTGTTTACCTACAGGTGTTCAACTCGAAGGAAGCAGAGAATGTCAAATTATTGTGATAAAACTGTTTATTTTCAACATAAAGAACCCATTACAGACAGGGTACTAAAAGACTAAGTAAAAGTATTTTAAGAATCACCAGACTAATGTGAATGAACAAGAAGAAAGGTGCCTTCTAGCTAGGTGAAGGAGCAGAGCACCCTGCAGATCATGGCAATTGGACAGTAGATGGTGAAAGCGTTATACAGTAAATACAGTAAAGCACTCCAGTCTGAGGGTTTGGGAAAGTCAATGTAGAAAATCAACCTGGAAGCCTCCTCCATGAGTACCAGATGATATTATCTTCCGACGCCATGAAAGCTACTAAAGGAGAGAACTCATCAACAGACCGTGTTGTAAGTCCGTAGAGCTGTAAAGTCTGAGAGCCACAATAATGACTTGTCTGAAAAGATACCAAGTGTTCAGTAGCAGCGCTTGTACCTTGGTGGTAGCCAATAGACGTTTAATTGGATTTAGGATCTTGTCAATAGAGGGAAAGTAATGTCTCATATTATAAAATCTGTGGTTGGAGAGGTCACACACCTTCCAGGACAACCTACTACTGCCACTTTTCTAAACCTGTGTAATTTCTGTGTTCTAAGCACTTTTACTTATACTGCAGATAATTATAGCTTTCCTCTGTCAGAAGGAAGCTCATTTGTGCAGCAGACAGAGAGCATTACAGAAATCCGAACTGTTTCGAGTGCAGAGAGCAATCAACTGTGTGGGTACCCACCCGAGTTGATCCATATATAATACAACTTCTATACCTGAGGCTCAGGGAACATTGTGGAAGAAACAGAAAAAAAGATTGTAAGAGCCAGAAGACCAGAAATCTTGATGCTAGGTACTATCTTTTAGACAGGGCAGCCATGGAGTACCAATAATATGGTTGCATAAACCCGGGCTGTGGATTGACACCATCAGTTGATGTCTTGCACAGATGGGGAAAATATCACAAGGCACCCACCGTTAGATAGGGAGCTACAAGGAAACAATGATTGCCGGGAGAGGGATAATCAGTCTTTTCCAAGTATGACATTGGTTAGCCAACACAGCAGGTGGTTAGCTGGTTAGCGCTAAATACATATACATGCAAGCAACACTAAATGGGTTCTGTATGCTGTGTGTGTGTGTATGTGTGTTAAAGAAGAGGCCATGAACTGGGAAGGACAAGGGAGCATGGAAATATGAGAAGATTTGAAACAGAGAGAGAAGGTACTGGAGTGGTG
This sequence comes from Acomys russatus, assembly GCF_903995435.1. Taxonomy (NCBI): domain Eukaryota; kingdom Metazoa; phylum Chordata; class Mammalia; order Rodentia; family Muridae; genus Acomys; species Acomys russatus. The sequence continues at coordinate 17,956,986 of NC_067147.1, read as the reverse complement.
AATTAAGGAAAGTGCTTGCCAACCCTCCGTTAATGGCTCTGCTAGATGTATTTTTAGTTTACTCTTTTCTTATTTTTTGTTTTTGTTTTTGTTTTGAGACAGGGTTTCTCTGTGATACCTTGGCTGTTCTGGACTCACTTAGTAGATCAGGCTGGCCTTTAAACTCACAGGGATCTGCCTTCCTCTGCCTCTCGAGTGCTGGGATTACAGTCATACACCAAAATTGGTAGCATTAGTGGTGTGTGAGAGGTCAGAACTTTTCAGAACACTTCGAAATACCAATACTAGATACATTTCCACCTAGTTCCTTGAGAGCTGGCTTCTATCACATCACTCTCACTAAAAAGAATAGTTCAGACCCTGATAAGTCAAGTCACTGCCTTCATATCTCATAAATAGCTGGGATTAAAATCTGAACTCAAGACCTCTGAACTCGGGAGCCTTGTAAGATACTCCAGACAGCCTTGTCTCAGACTGCTTCCATTTGCCTAGCATATCTCTGTAAAATCCCCTCTTCACTTTAACCTTCCTCTTATCATAAATCGACTCTAGATGCCTTTCTGTCCTCTGTCCTTATCTTCCCTGCGAGGGCAGCCTTAACTGATGTGGCATTTCTTGGACAGTTATGACATCACCCACACCAAACTAACACAGAGCTTGAGTGAAGGTTTATTAGTTTCTTTATCATTTTTTTCTTTCGGAAGGAGGGATTGCTACCTAAAGAGTCACAGTTCCCACTGTTGCCATAATTGCTTTGGTCCTCTACCGCTCTCCTGACTTTTAATATTGTCTCTTGTACTTATTTGATTCCTTAATCTGGGTCTTCAGAGGTTAATTCTCTGGGCCCTTATGTTCAGTTTTCTCATTTTACTCTATCATCACATGGCAATAGCATTAAATCTGCTGCTCATTTTATTATTTTCAATAAAAACCTTACCTGTCCATACACAGAAGCTATAATACAAATCTCTCCTTCAATTACATTAGCTACAGTTGGTAAGCAAAAATCTCAGTCCTTCAATTTAGTAACTCTTTTGATCCTTCATGAGTCTTACAGCAGGTGTCTGGAGAACCCATGTCCTTTGGAATTCAACATCATAAAGAGTTTGACTGACTTCAGCCACTGTTTCTCCCTCATCTGTCATTTTATCAGATGTCCCAAGACACCATCTCTGCATTCTCTCATCATTGGCCCCCTTTCTCTCTGTCTCTCTGTGTCTCTGTCTCTGTCTCTGTCTCTCTCTCTCCCCCATCCTCTATTCCTTATTCCTTCCTTCCCTACTCTCCTTCTTTCTCCCTAGTTCAGGAGTAATATGCAACCTAATTTCTACACATTTACGCTACTTTGGAAAGAACATACAAAATGAAATCATACAGATAGTGTCTAATATTGAGGGAATTTTTGAGAAGAAAGGTAAGGGGATAGGATTGATAAGAGTATTAAGAAAGAAAAGACAATAGTCAATCTTTACTGGTTATCATTATTATTATCACACTGTATTCAGTTTTTATTGAGTATCTAGCCCTGCTCTTGTTGACGCCAGGGCTGATAGGTTCAACATCACCATCCTGCAGGAAGAAGTGTTACTTTATAAGATATTGCTGATGTTCCACAATGCTGAAATATTTGGACACAATTTGCACTCTGGAAGTTTCCTAAGGAAGTAGAATAGACCGCACAGAATACATTGTACCCATTTCTCTGGATCTGGTCTACTTTTACAAGTGAACATTTCTAACTCTTCTAATATTTCTAAATTATTATACTGGAGGTGATCACTGAAAGAAATTCAAGAGAATTTAATCTAGTATGCTTCCATAGTAAAAAAAAAAATGGTTTATATAACTCTCAAATGAAAACCTTCAAGTGGAGTTCTAGCAACACACTAAGTAATGGAGTGATGACAGACACAGATCCTGGAGTGTATGTACTCTCCCTGCCTTTCACAATATGTTTAGTCATGTAGTTACTACAGTCTTCAGCTTACTCATCTGTAAATGAGTGACAACAACAGTAATTCATCCCATAGGTTTATTGCAGGGATTATGAAGGCTGGATGCTTAACATGATTCCTAGGACACAGAAAGACCTTGATTCATTAATATTATCTATCACCCCTTTACACTTTCTAACTGTAAGCTGATTCCAATATTAAAATGTCTAATCCATGTCATTAATTGCAATAAAATCTTGTGAGATGATCTCTATTTCTACTTATGAGAAAAGTCAAGAACTGACTATATTGTGAAAAATGGAACTAAAAATATGCATCATCACTTACTCGGAATCATTTTCTGCCTAAGGACATTCTGCTACCAAGTGAATTTTCGCAGATTGTGATCGTTCTCTGTTTAGCATCATAAAAATCAAAGAATTTTAGAAGTAGGTGTCAAGAGCCAATTTATTATAGCACTATGGAATTTCATAAAAACATTACAATATGTTTTATCAATGATCCCTCGTACATCTTCGTGAACATATCTGCTCTTCTATCTTTCCTACCAACATTCTATAAAAATTCTATAAGATAAAATACTCAAAGGCAGATAATCCAAAATGGCAAGATATCAAGTTTCACTGTCTTTGAAGAAAAGTTCACTGGGATTTCTGGAAGGTAACATTTCCATGTGTGGTGCTAGGCCTGCCACTCAGACTCCTGGGCGAGATACATTCTCCACGACATACAGTGCCCAGTAAATGTGTACCCTGCAATGAAAACATCACTAACTTCTTCATGGTGGACCAAGTTCAAAGTTCCACATTGCACCCACAAGAACAACTTGTGGCTCAAAGGAGCTGATAAAGATGCAGATCTTCTAATTCTTAAGGACATATGGGGCCGGGGAGTTAAAGGGGCCTAAAGGTCTGCTCAGCAAGATTCCTAATGAGCAAATATAGCCAAAAATAAACTAAAGCCCTCATCTGCCTTGGCTGATGAAAGTGTCTTAAGTAGTCCCATAGAAATAAAATATGGAGAGAAAATACTTCTCTAAAATATATAGAGGCTACAGAGAAACTGTGGCATAAGCCTGTTTAAAAAGGAACATTATCCTAAAACTATTTGGGCAATCGCTTATTAACTTTTAGTTATAAATTATGAAGTTTGGTGTAAAGTGCTAAAAATAAGAAACTGTCAGTAGTAAATGACTTTCTTTACCAGTGACCTCTACCCCCTGTCTTTTTTCCACGCAAGGCCCGGTGAACATCACTGAAGAGGAGGCAGAAATATGTGAGAGTGGGAAAAAACGAGCAGGTGTTGTGAGACGCCATCCTCTGCACACGGCATGGCAATTGCTGCCATGAACACAGAGCAGCTGTGGCTATCAGCAAACCAACTACACAAGAGCAAGCCACCCAGAATTCCAGAGTAGATAGGTGAGGCCCTTTCCAGGCTCTATTCATTAATGAGGAACAATTGGCAGTTGACACTATTAATAACTATTAACTGTTAGAGGATAAGTAATTATTATTTTTATTTGAACATGTGGTTACTGGTATACTGGTAAGTGGCCCCAGACACATGCACATATGGGCAGCAATGGTTGTATAAGAGAGAGGGGGGGGGGGAGAGACAGAGAGAGAGAGAGAGAGAGAGAGAGAGAGAGAGAGAGAGAGAGAGAGAGAGAGATGAAACACTGAGGGTGTACTGTGGAATATGCAGATCAGAGAGAGGCAACTAGGCAAATAATGAGTGAAGGTTGCATCCCTAAACCATGCTATCGCAGGACTACAGCATTTGCCTAGTGGCTTTTAATGTTGCTTTAGTGACCTTACCACTATTTTTTTTTTAGCATCCAGACTGCAGTTTCCCTTCCGTCCTCTCCTCCCAGTCCCTCCATTCTATCTTCCTCCTTCCCACCCCCCACCCCCCATCCACTTATCCTCTGTCTCTCTACAGAAATGGCACGTCTCTCAGGGATATGAACAAATAATGACCTAATAGGTTTCAGTAAGAATAGGCACGTCCTCTCCTATTAAACCGGGACTAGCCAACCCAGGGAGAGGAAGGGCCCCAAAGCAGCCAACAGATTCAAAGTCAGCCCCTGTTCCCACTATTAGGAAGGAGTCCCACAAGAGAAGCTACACAACTGTAACATATGTGCGGAGGGCCGAAGTCAGTCCCATGCAGGCTCCTAGGTTGGTGGTTCAGTCTCTTTAAGGCCCTATGAGCCCAGTGACCTTACAACATAAGCAGCTTAATCTGTACATGAATATTGTAACCTTGGAGGAATATTCCAGAGAAAAAGTACATGCACATACGTATATCAGTAAATGTGTCTGGTTCTCCACTTTCACAGTAAGGGACAGCAGAAGTAAGATGGAGAGGTAGAGACAAGCTAAAGGCAGCACTGCAAAATAACAAATCTATGAGATGGCAAATCCACGGGCAGGTCCCCACATATTCAATTGCAAATCTTAGCCCATGAAATGTGTTCTTAGAGGTACCAAGGAGCAAAGTCAGGGAGTTGAATCATCCCATTAATTTGCTTTGCCCACCAATCCCTTAGCTTTGTTAGGCATCAAATTACAAAACAAAAGATAACTGAAACAAGTAAAAGTACAAACAATTTACTTTATGTTCAATGTTCAAAATATGTGTCAGATACTAACAATTTCTTTACATTTTGCTAGTTTTGGTTTGGTTTGGGTTTTGTTTTTCCAAGACAGAGTTTCTCTGCTTAGTCCCAGCTGTCCTAGATTCACTTTGTAGAACAGGCTGCTCTCAAACTCACAGAGATCCACTTGCCTCTGCCTCCTGAGTGCTGGGATTAAAGGCTTGTGCCACCACTCCCAGCTTCTTCACGGTTTTGTTTTATTTAGATTTTTAAATATATTTTAATTTATTCATATTATATCCCAATTGTTATCCCGTCCCTTATACCTTCCCGTTCCCACTTTCCCTCCCTCCTCTTCTGCCCTATTCCCCTCCCTTAGACCTTTGACAGGCAGAGGGGGGCTCCTCCCCCACCGTCTGACCGCAGCCTATCAGGTCTCATCTGGATAGCCTGTATCCCCTTCCTCTGTGAGCCCGGCAGGCCTCTCCTCCAAGGTGAAGTGATGAAATCGGGGGCACTAGAGTTCATGTCAGAGGCAGTCCCCACTTCCCCCACCACCTTGGAGAACAAGCTGTCCATTGGTTACATCTGAACAGGCGGTGTAGGTTCTCTGCATGCAATCATTGCTTGGTGAAACAGTTTGCGCAGGCCCCCGGGTCCAGTTCTGCCAGTCTTGATGGGAAGAACAGTGAGCAGTGACAATCAAGTTTTATGCTTCACTTCTGTTTTCCAAGGTGCATACTAGCTTCCTCCACCCCTACACTAGTGACATTGGGAAAGAATAGTTATTTGTTACAAAAGGTTACTTGTAGGGGTTCAGTAGTATTATTCCTGTGTGCTACCTACTAAGTGCCAGAAGCAACATTGTATACCCCCAGTCATACTGACCAGAAACATCTCTAATACACTGCCAAGCGTTTCTAGGCCACACACACCACCAGATGATAGCCACCTGCACTGTGCTTAGTCTCTGTAACATCAAATCAATTGTGACTTCCTCTTGTATTTTTTTCCTGCTACAGGAAAAATCACCACCTTGCTGTAGAATGCTGCAGACCTGAGGTCTTCACTCTGCTTTCTGCCTTTGTCTCATTCTCTCACTCTCTCCACACACATACACACACATGCACTTAAGCCTTTTATCTTCCAAGCCTGCATGGTAAAGATGAAAAGGATCCGTGGGTTTGTGCTGCCACACTGCCACTTTAAGCCTTTCCTAACTTATAATTCAGTAGATAAAGAGTTGTACAGTAACGTGACTTGCCAATTCACCGTTCATCCTTACAAGAGTGCCATGTGGCAATTTCAGCCAAAATAATTTTTTAAGCCCAAAACCAAATGACTCTTTCATATAGTTAGCACGTTGCAGTCCAGTGTGGAACATTCTCTTCTTTATGAGCTGTGTGCTATAAAGAAAGTGTATAGAAAGATGTTTAATGTGTCGTCGAGAGTAAAATTATTAGCGTATTATATATGAGGCAGTCATATAGCAAAGGAACTGAAGCTTGTGTTTGCCCTTAAAGGAGATGCAGTCATATAATAGAGAGCCTCAGAGCTAGGGTTTGCTGTAGTTTGGGAATTAATCACATAAACTATAAATTGGGTTCAACAGGCTGGCTGGGTAAATAGGCGCAGCTAATGAGGACACTATGAGATCTTATAAGAGAGCTGACTGCCCCAGGACAAATAGTCCGTGGCGCACCTGATGGAAAACTAGAAGACATCAAAGCATAAAGGATTAGTGCTCTCACAGTGTTGAGAAATGGCCGGGGGGAGATTCACCAACTTATTACCCACATCCAAGCTAATCCTGTTATCTGCAAAATATAACTGTGTTCAGGAACTGCCACCACCTCAACTCGCAGAAGGATAATTCTGCATTTACATGGACAAAAAAAATATACAGGAAATTTTCATGAGACTAAGGAAAAATGAAAGATGATAAATATTTTCAAAGGTTGTCTTCTTTCCTGTTTCTGTATTAGACTGCATGCATGAAGAAACAGAATACAAAAGCCTCAGTCTGTAAATGTGGTGTCATGGAGACAGGGCTGGGGATGAAGAGAAACACTGGCAATGAGGAAGCTACTGTGATGTTCCTAATTATCATCTGTGAAATGATTATCAGGGGAAGAGGGACCATGCAGTAAATAATTAAATCTGTCCTAAATCCCAGCAGTCTAGATTTACCTCCACAAAGCAGGTGGGTGGGCCAGCGCTCTGCTTGAAAGGTGAAAGAACTCAGAAAAGACAGAAAAGCCGAGAATAAGTGGAGCCTCTGCTGTCCTCTCCTGCCCTAGACACGCTCAGGCTATTGATTTCTGGGGAGACACCCACCTGATCCCGACAGATGAGCTCCGCAGGGAAAGGAGCAAAGCTCTGTGCTCCGGGAAAATCCGCCTTGGGGAGGATGTCTTCCTGTGCTTGAGTTGTCATTCAGTCAGGAACTGTTTATGAAACCAAGAGTCTCACTGTTTGGAAATGAACAATAGTTTGTCCCCTGTCTCAACAGATTGTGGAGTTTGAAGCTGCTTCAGCCAGTGGCTTGTGTCACTGGGTCAGGGGCATGGTGGTTAGCCACTGATAAGATGACTTGTAGGTGAGTAGACAGCAGAGTTAAGGTTTGGCACAGATCCTTGCCCATGGATGTTATTAAATGAATGTTTGGATTCTCCAAAGATCTGGCCGACAGTTTGAGCAATTAACAACCTACAGAAACCTAAGGAAGTATATTGCTTTCAGATATTAATTCATATCAGAACAAGGTCTTCAAATATATCTATTCTCCTAAAATGAAAAGCTAAGGATCATAGCTCTCCTGTTTGTCTGAAGAAACAGTAAAAGAAAAAAAACTCTCTGAAATAATGCAGAAACAAAACAACAAGCAAAAATAAAAATAGAGGTCTCATCTGGGTTTTTCTTTCGGTGTTCAACCCATTTCTTTGATAGAACTCTAATACCTGGGGGTTAATGTGCTCCGCCCATCTTTTCCCCATCACTTCCTTGCATTGACATCTTCTTCACTTTTCCTGCTAGCCTGGTATTTTATTCTCCTTCCTTCCTTCTGGTGTAGTGTGTGTTTTTCTCTCTTTCCCCACCTCATCCCTTAAAGAGATTCATCCTCTTGTCTCTTCCTTGCAAGTTTTTCCTCGTACTTGAGTTGTTGCTCATCACTAGTAATTCCCAGAGCTCCCTCTCTCTTTTCAGCTCTGCTTCCATATCACGGTCTCACACCTATCACCTTGGTTTTGTATTTCATCCTCTTGTCCTTGGTCAACTGAGGGAATAAGTTTTGCCTCAGGTTCCTTACATGCAAGCTAAGCACCTACATGTCTCTAAAGCAGCTCCAATGTGCCCGATATCAGTAGAATCCAATGTTTCCAAGTTTTTCATGTTTTCAAAATCTCCTCACCTTGATGTAGCCATTTCTAGCCCATTAATCTTCCCTAAAAGTCTAGAAGAGTCCTTTAGATTGCCTTCTTCTTATCGTTTCCTGATCACTTTAAATCCACATCACCTTACTTTGTAACTTCAGGTGACTACTGCACAAGATTTCCACACTTGTTATTTTCCCTGCTGATACCTATTGAAATCTCACTCTTTCTGCTACTTCACTTTTTATGAACCCTGTTCTATCATCTGTAGGATGGGTGCATACATTCGATTCTTAAAAGACACAGAGCCTGTCTGATATACAGAGCTCCTCAGTAAGTGATTTCTTTTTTTTTTTCTTTTTTTATTAATTGAACATTTATATATATACATTTATATGATTTCACATATATACAAAAGATTATCTATAGCAAGAAGAACCATGGCACAATCAGGAATTATATAAATGCTACATTTTTAATGTTTTGGCTATTTGTATTTGACAGCCTTGAAGAAAACATCTTTCCTATTTTGGTGTTTCTAAAAATTTGTATGTAAATCAATCTCCATCACATATTGTTATTATCAACTTAAAACATCTATATAGACCTAAAAACATCTTAACTCCTAAACAACTAAGCTTCATTGTAAAACTAAGCTACCTGGTCTTCAACTCCATCAGAGACTTGAGAAGGAATAAACTTGATTACCTGAGGATGCCGGGAGTACAGGTTAGTAGCTTTCCAAATGAGAAGATGACAGAGCATCAAAGAACCTCCTTATGGAGATGGCTTCAAATGTGGCAAACAAGCCACTGGGAAAAAATATCTTTCTTTCTACCACAGACAGAATTCTGCTTAAAAAAGGGCAAGCTTGGATGCAGGCTGAGTCAATGGCCGAACTCTGCCAAGACAGGGTAAGCAAGTCCTCAATGTTCTTGGCTCACAAATATGTCAGTCAAATATATTGGGCCAGAAGGCTGAAGAAGATGCTCCGATGTTATATCAAGTTTTGGGGGACTATTTAAGTAGCAAACCGTCTCTGTCATCTTCTCATTTAGTAAGTGATTTCTAAGCAAGTTGGTTTGCTTTGCAATAAAGACTAAGCCACATGATCTCCTCACTGAGAACTGTAGGACTGGGAAAAGGCAGTAGAATAGTTCTAGTACAAGCTGGAAAGCCCAAGCCCTAAGAGAGTCAATGGTGCAAGGTCCATGATTAGGCCTGAGACCTGAGACTCAGGACAATGCCCACCCGAGGGCAGGATGAGATTGGAACAGTTCACCAAGAGAGTAGGAATCTGTTCCGTCTACTGTTCTATGGCAGACATGTGTAGTGATGAGGATGAGCTTCTGTAGTCACTCCATCTTTACCCACTATCTCTGCACTCCTTACTTCAGGCAAAGTGGCATTCCAAATTAACCATGGTTCCGTTGAAATATATTCTTGTCTTCTGTATGGTGTAGGGGTTATTATATACTTAAAGCAACAAGCTTAAAGCCTGAACTATAATTTTTTTTCTCTGCTTTCTTTTTCAACCTAAATCTTGTGTGTGGTGTGTGTGTGTGTGTGTGTGTGTGTGTGTGTGTGTGTGTGTGTGTGTGTGTTGATGTCATACTGTTACAGAAATCTCATACTCTCAAATCTCAGAATTTTAAAAAATTTGACTTCATTCTTTCCTTCTAACCTGGACTGTCACCAGGCCTCTCACCGGTTGATTGGCAAATGACAGTCTTACCATACCACGTCTCTGGTACATATTTTCAATTTCCAAACCACAGTTCTCTGACCCTCTGGAGCCTGCTGAAGTCCATCCTACTTCCAAGACCTCAGCAAGCCCACCTTGTAGGATTGCTTCCCTTCTGAACTCTACCAACCATAGCCTCTGCCACAAAGAATTTGTGTTCCTTGCACTGATAATCATGGTAAATCTTCCATCACTTCTCTACTTCATAGAACAGAATTCACATGCCAGGGTGCCCTTATGACTTCTACAGAGTCCTCACCAATTTATAACAGCAGCAGATGTTATTAATGAACATGTAATTTTCAATGTCAAAACCAATTTTACTGGGTTTTGAGTTTTGAAAATTTATTACTGTGTTCACCCAAGAAAACTAAGAAAAGTCTAAGGATAAATCCTGCGACACTGAAACATCCAGTGTGCATGCATGTGCACACTTTTGCATAGAGAATGGTGTGGGGACTCAATACATGCTTGAAAATTAATTAATCACAAAAGATTAATCACTGTGAGACCTATGAGGCCCTGTCATAGATATCTTTAAGGGATTTGGAAATTCCTGCTTTTAAGATCTTTAAACAAAAGGAGAAAATTGTCTAGTTTAAATGAACTACTGCCTGGAGGCAAGGAGATAGATTGGATGGCTTTAGGAGTTTCATTTCATCACTATAATCCTATGATTATCTCACTTATATCCCTGGAAGCAAAATAGAAGGCAGGTTGAAAAGGAGTTCTAAATCATCTTTGGTGGGGGCATGTATCTCAGCCCTGCCACCCCACTTTCTATTTCACCCAACACCTATGAGCATTAGGGCTCAGAAGGAAAGAAATCTCATAGTTCACAAAAAGACATATTTGGAATTAGCTAAACATGGGTTCTAATGGTCCTTAGGAATTTATGCAAATTTCTTGAATACCTATTTTCTACTTGGTAGCATAGAGTTATAACCACAAAAGGGTTGATGCTGATTCAATGGAATGTTGCAACTGAAAATCTTACCTTGACAGGAAAACACCATAGACTTGTTCAGTCATACATTTGAGTACATACTCCAGAAGTGGCTAAATATTCAGATGGATATTGAGTTCAACTGTATGTAAACAGGCTTTGGGATTGAACAAGTAGGTAGACATTCCTAGCAAAAGTGTCATACTCCCTCGTGGTATAGTTTCTCAGCATCACTTACCTAGGAAATGGAGGATAAGCGTTTTCGAGTCCTCCCAACTGCTTGAAGAATTGTTGAAGCCAGGAACTAAATCTTTAGAACCAGAAAGACTTCTCTATACTTGAACACTCTGGATCAAGAAAAAGGAGGATCTATGGAGTCTGCTGTGCACCAACTTCTCTCCAAGTTCACTGAGAGGTCCTATGTCAAAGACATAAGATACAGAGTGATTGAGCAGAACATCCTTGGGCATCAAGTACACACATGGCGCACACACCTACAGACTTATGTATGCATATACCACACACATGCACCTCCCTCTCTCTACAAGACCAACAAAAAGAGGAAAGCAACCGAGTAAATATAAGTAGCTATACTTTATAGTATATATGCTCAGTCCTGCGTCTGAGGGGTCTAAACCTTTTAAGGCATCTCTCCTGGCAGCATGCACTCAAATCTCTTGATGATCTTACTAAATGAAGATTCCAAAATCAGTTTCCATTTCTCTTCTCTCTAGAAACCAGTTGTGCCTGTGTTGTTAGTCTAAGTTATTATTTTGAAATGCTCAATGATTAGGTCATTAGATACTCCCAGTTCAGGCATATGCTGGTAGTCCATTCATTGCTTCTTTTGGGAATGGAGGAGACCGAGAGTAAATTTTTATTGGTTGTTGAGGCATGTAGATTAGAATAAAACAAGAAATTACAATTAATTGTCATATTATTGGCAGTAAGCTTGCTCATTTTAAGATTGAAAAAAAAATGGAAGGATAGTTGCAGAGAAGCCAAGATGGATGTGAGCATAAATGTTTTTAGAAGCTCACCTCGCTTCTATTAAAACTTGTTTGCACCTGGCTATCCCAGGTATCTGAAGGTTAGTATTAGCACACTTAGGCATCCCTCGGAATCACCTGCTCAGCTACCTTCCCTCCTTTAAAATCACTTTTCTAAGAAGATGAAAGAGAAAGCAAAATGACTGCGGTGACAGGTCCCATGGATCACAGAAAAACTGTCAGAAAGTCCTGCCAAAAGCTATTTTCTCCTGGAAAGGAAACACCCTTTTGCGCTTTGTAATTCATGGGTGGACCACAAGAAAGTGAAAATAGCTAATGTCTATGGAACACTGCCACTCACACATAGCAACGGCCTTATTTACAGGCACAGGGATCGTTACTTTCTGCTGCTCCCTGAAGCACAAATTTAATGCTGGGAAATTTCATAGGATCACAAACATAGGAGGCCAAATCTCTGGGTGGCTTCCCTCCAATCTTTAAAACTGGAACAACAACCTGTGCACGCGATTTCAACTGACTTCCCACAGTCCTCTCTGCTCCCTCTGCTCTCACCCAAAATGGATTTGAGCAGATAACAGAGGAACAGTTTGAAATGCAATCCCTGCCCTTATTCAAATGCAAAAACCCTGTCTGTTTTTTTAAAGTAATCTATGTTCTATACTTTTTGCTATAGCAACTTTGCCAAAATAAAGTGGCTTAGAGAAATCTGCATTTAATTCTACTTATGTACAGGAGAATTAACTTTTCTATATTCTCCAAGAGACATTTTCTATGAGGTTTGTACAGCATTAAGCCACAATCCTGGTCATAACGAAAATTCAGAATACTTCTCAGATTTCACTTTTTATAACAACCACTGTTTTAAGTGCTCTGTGCATACCATTTCCTTCATAGCTAGAACAAGATAATTCTAGCTCTTTGTAACAGAAAGCATAAATGATTTCTCTTAAGTTTCATGACTATCAAGTGCAAAGCATCATTTCTGGAGCCCAAGTTTATAAGCATTTCACTATTCTGGGCATAGCTGAGAGTCAGCAGAAACACATGCAACCAGAGTTCCTGATTCTCCTGTCTAATACTCTGCAGTTCCTCCCATACTTGCCTATTAGAAGTAGATAAGTACAAATATCAATAACTATGCTGCATACAGTAAAGAAGTGTTATTAAAGGTTAGATAGTATATTACTTTGTAACTGGGGCAAAGAATTGCGAACCAGGGGAGTGTCTCCAAGAAATCTATATTCAAGTTGCATTGCTTATCCATCACCCATATTTTTGAGTCATTTAAATGCCCAGCTAGAAAAAGATAGTCCAGCATTTGAGAGGCCTGGGTTTGAGAATCAGCTTTACATGGGGTGAACTCTGTTACTTTGGAGTAATCAGTTGAATGAAATTCAATTGACCTGTTTGCAAGTTTTATTTTTTATGTTGACACTTTTGAAAAGACTTACATTGTATATAAAAAGAGGACATGCAAATAAAAATTTAAAATAGCAGTGGCTTAGGATACCAAGCAAGAATGAAAGGAGGAAGAACAGTTATATTACTAGGATGAGATCTCAGTTTTGGATTCTGGCAACTGGTTTTAGAGTTTTTAATCAGAAAGAGAGAGAGAGAGAGAGAGAGAGAGAGAGAGAGAGAGAGAGAGAGAGAGAGAGAGAGAAGAAAAAGAACAAGAGGAGGAGGAGAAAAGACCATTGTCCATTTCCTGGAAGAACTGACAGCTTTCTTAAAAGACTCTTTTTAAAGACATTTTCTCATGTGGTTCTTCTTAGGGAAAGCTCTGAATCATATGCTAGGCAGTGTCTTTAATAACCTGGCAAAGGCACACAGCTAAGGATCTCACGCGTTTGTTTCTCTAAACTATTACAAGACATAGGGTTCACAGTTGAAACCCTGGGGGTCAGCTTTATTCCTAAACAAGAGGGAAATAAAAGCATCAGGAGAGTGGGAGGGTGAGACTCAGGATGCTGCCATCTTGTCTCTCCCTTCTGGTCGTTTAGCTTTTCCAAAGAGCAACTCTAATGTATAATTTCTTTATCATCGTTATTACACCTGAACCTCTTTAAAGAAACTACTGAATTCACAGTCCTTTTCTATGGAAAATGACAACCACACACACATACTATCCTCTACAATTTTGGAGAGCTGATAAGCCTCCCATGTCTTAACCACAATTGCTCACCATAGGTGTTGGAATTCTTGAGGAGCAATTCTATCTGGAGGAATGGGGAGATATATGGGTTTTCTGAAACAATGCAGAAGTGTCACTGCTATAATTACCATCTCTGATACAAACCAGAAAGCATGGTAAATATGTATAATTATAGACAAATATGAGAAGTTCATTTATCATTATGGAAATTAATCAAGAAATCCAAATACAACTGTCTAGCAAGGATGATATTCCTGGTTCTACATTCTGGGCCACAGACATCTAAGTGGAGAAATTAGGCTCTGTGGCCGTGCTAGCATATAAATCAATGAGTTATTAAGTGCCTAAATTCTTTTCTCTTAAGTGGCTCCAAGTGAGCTTTGACACGGACAATATTTGATGTAGATAATTATTCTGAAAAATGTTGTGGAGTAATGAAACTGCTCAGTTAATTTCTGAATCTATAGAAACTTTTAAAAGCCTTTCCTAGGTCTTTCTTGCTGCAGCTTCACATGAATTCATAAGAAACCTTAAATTAAATCAACATTCGACTTTAGATGTATTATTAGCTATAAGTTGTCTTACGGGGTTTTGTACATTTTCAAGTCTTGAGTTTTATGAAGAATAAATAATTGATTTGTTCTTCTTTCTTTTAAAGGTTATTATATTGACATGTAAGAGTGGAGAGGTGGCACTATATTAGTTAACGTGTTATCTTCAAGAGATGGTTCAACAGCTACCCATTTAATCAAGCAGTATTATTTTTGCATTGTGAGATCAATATATTCTCTTGCTTTCATGCAAACATTTTCTTAGTCTCTTATGAAGGACATAACCAGTCTCTGATTCCAAAGAAGTCAATAAATTCACCCCAGTGACCAGCTGGGTAAGTCTGAGTTATAGGTTTAGCATACTGAAGCAATCAACTTTAGAAAACTATGGTGATGCTTTAGTTTTTTGCATCGCTGATTACAAGCCATTATTTTCATGGAAATTAGGTGACATGGCAAGCTGTCTGCTGAGAACATGCCTCATTCAAGTCAAAACTATATCATCAGCATATCAAAAAACTGAAAAGCATGTATCTAGATCTTCTGCTATTCATTGCAAACTCTAAAGTCTTATATCTTAGGCTACTGAAAAATTTTCTAGCCTACTAGGTAATTATTCCCCCAGAGGATTATCCTGAAGCTACTGAGAGTTATGTAAAAATATGGGTTTTTCACCTGAAGTAAAAATTGAGCATCAATATTAAGGTCACATAGCTTATCCCATAAACTGGTTTTTACCTATGAAACTTGCAGGATAAGGATATCATAAAAGTGCAAACAGTGTTGTGTTATATTTGATTCATTTTACCATGAAATTGTAGAGTTCAAAAAATTATATGGAGGTGGCAAGACTGGTGAAATATGCTTTCAAGCACAGCTCCATGTAAAACTGAGGAAAGAGGACTTGGATTTCAGCCGTGACCTGGGCTGCAGAGTGAGTTCAAGTCCTAAATATGCAACTGAGTAAGACATCACTAAAGACAAAGCTAAAAGAGCTGGGATATAGATCAGTGCTAAATTTGTGCAAGACTTAGTCTTCAATACCCAGTAATAAAATTAATGGATGAATTGATAGATGATAGATAGATAGATAGATAGATAGATAGATATAGATAGAGAGAGAGATAAATAGATAGATAGTAGATCTGTGATTGATAGATGATTGATTAGATAGATTGACAGGTGATGATAGGTGATAGATTTATTGAAAGCTGCTAAATTAGATAGATAGATTTTAGAGAGAGAGAGAGAGATGATAGATGTAAAAAGAATTTTCTAAAGCTTGCTTACTCCTTTGATTGCTATGTAAAGTTCAAGCCTTGCATGTTCATAAGATTTATAGATTTTTTAACTAGAAAGCATAGTTTGTAAAGATTCCTTATCAATAGAATGGATGCATAATATCAATGAAAAATAGAACTGTATTTAGAAAATAAATCAGATCCCTTCAACATTTGTATTGAAATATCTTTTCCACTCCTGGGGAGATGTGTGTCCCGTATCACAACATAACCCTTTTAAGCATTTGTCTGTTTTATAAGTGGGACTGTGCACATTTTTTTTATAGGAAGCAGCCTGGTGCTTTACCATTGCTGCTAAGTACTTTAATTCCAAAAGAGTTTGACTTTCTTAGAGCTTGCCAACCTGGGGTTGCAGCAGTGAAGCTAATTACACATGCTGGTGGAGATGTGAACGCAATGCAAACAACTCAGTATTAATAATATGGGTCAATATAGCCTCAGTGCAGTTCTGGAGGCAAAGGGTCTTTACTCAGTACTACCATTAAAAGGTTTAAGAAATAAACTACATAAAAAAAATTTGTCAAATCTCAGTCTACAATGAGGTCAAGAGACTTCAAATTTTAGCTCTGGTATCTTAAGAATGTATTGATGAGAAAAAGAAAAAAGCCACCATGAATATATACAATAATCTTCCTTGCAACTGAAATACCACCAGGTACAATGCCTAGAAATAACTTGCAACAATTTTTTAAAACATTTTTGGGAAGAATGTAAAATCTTTTTCTCTTTCTTTTTGCAAAATTTTCAACATTTTTTAATTTGTTCACTTTACATTCCAATTGTAACCCCTTCCTCCTCTTTTCCCTGTTCCATATTCCTTCCCTTCCTCTTTCTCTATCCCCCTCTCTTAGTCCTCAGAAAAGGGGAGCTCCCCACTCCAACTCATCCCAGCAAATCAGAACTGCATACACCCTCTTCCACTGAGGCCTAGCAAGGAGGCCCCTAGGGGACCCACATGAAGCCTAAGCTGCCCATTATCTATGTAAGTGTAGAAGTTCAGTCCATGCATAGTCCTTGGTTGGTGCTTCTGTCTTCATAAGCATCTTTAGGCCCAGGTTAGTTGACTCTGTGGGTCTTCTTGTTGAGTTCTTATCACTTTCAGGTCCTTCTATTGTTTCTTCTACTCTTCCACTAAGTTCCTCAGTCTCAACCTGCTGCTGTATGGAGCCTCTCAGAGGACAGCTATGCTAGACACCCATCTGGAAGTATAATGGTCTATTTTTAATAGTGTCAGGGGTTGAATCTCTCTTAGGTGGAGCCAGGCTTGTTTGGATATTTGTTAATCTTTGCTCTGTCTTTACCCCTGCACATCTTGTAAGCAGGGTAAGTTTTGGGTTGAAGTTTTTGTTGGTGGGTTGGTGTTCCACTGCCTCTGCTAGAAGATGCTCTCTTCAGTCTCTATGGCCCACAGTATTAGGAGTCTCAGCAAGAGTCATCCCATATCTTCCCAGGAGCCTTCCCTGGGTCTTCAGCTTGTCTCAGAGATGGCCCGCCCTCAGCTTCTCTTCTCTCTCCAAGTTCTGGCCTCCTGCATCCCCTCCCTCTCCTTTGTCCTCTCCCTACATCTGATCCCAACCCCTCATTTTCTTCCCCATTACCTCACCTACCCTGTTCCTTCTCTTCATCCACTTCCAAAGTCTATTCTATTTTCCCTTCTGTGTGAGATTCAAGCATCCTTCCTTGGATTCTCTTTGGTACTTAGCTTCTTTGTGTCTGTGAATTGTCTTATGGTTATCCTGTGCTATATGGCTAATATTTGCTTACAAGTGAGTACATACCATGTGTCTATTTCTGCATCTGTGTTACCTTATTCAGGTTGATCTTTTCTAGTTCCATCTATTTATCTGAAAATTTCATTATTTCCTTGTTTTTAATAGCTGACTAGTATTTCATTGTGTAAATACCACTTTTCGGCTGAGAATGCAAACTCTTAAAATTAATGAGAAAGCATCTGCCTTCTGTGGAGAAATAAAGAGTAGCACATGGTCTTTCTTTTCTTCTTTTTTCCCCTCACTATGTCATTGTGATGATCTTGTGTAGCAATCACCATCCTTCCTCTTTGAGAAAGAATAATCAGCAAACTGGAGAAACTAAAAGTTTAAAGGGGCCCTTGGATAAAAGAGTAAAAGAGAAAGAACATGTATAATCTTCCTCAAGCACAGTTTTTCTGAAGCATTAGAATCGCAGGCTTGTGCACATCTGTGATTATCGGAAAGAGAGGGAACAGATAACAAAATAACATGAAAAGGAAAATAACCATTAGATCATTCATTTTGTAGTATCAGAAAACAATAGTTCAAACAATTACAAATAAATCTAATTTCTTTTATAACATCCAACTATGTGGTATGTTGGTTTAAGGACTGGATTGTGGGGTGAGAGTAGGGGTATGGATTTTTAATTTGTAAGTCCTGTGGAAGTTTCCTCATGTTGATCATGGATGATATCAACTAATTCTGTAACAAAAAGAGTCACAATTAGTTCTTATAAAACCAGTTTAATCCTACACTAATGCATGATTAGGTCTGGCTGTATAGAGATCCTACAAGCTGATAGTCATCAAAATTTCTCTCTTTACATGTGTCATTAATTCTCACCTCCCTGAAAGGTGAGTAACGCTGTCTAAATCCAAGGTTCCCAGAGATTATGTGCATGACCAGAAACATAGAAAGCCTAATACTTTACTGTTTAATGCAGAGTATATATCCACATGGCTATTTAAATTTACATGAATTAAAAACAAATGAAAATCAAACTCCTCAGCTACACTAGCCATGTTTCAAGAGTGTATTAATCATAAGTAGAGAAGATCTACCATATCAGGAAACACAAATTCCATCTCTACCGAAGTCCTAAATGGTAGTTTTCACCAGGTGTCAAAAACTCTAGCCTGCTCTGGCTAACACCCACCCCTATAACCACAGAGAAGCAGCGGCTGCAGCTCTCTTCCTCTTTCTCTCTTTCTCTATATCTGTCCCTCTCTTTCTCTCTCTGGGGTACCCCTCCCTTTCCTTCTCCCACAAGCTCATTTAATAAACCTCATATAATAATAATAGTAACAACAAAAATAATAAGTGGTAGTAGTAGTATCTGCCACAATTGCATGAACTTGAAAGAGATGGAGTGATACTCTGTCAGCTTTGGGAGACCTGAACAGCAAGGTAGCCATGCCATCCTCAGACTTCAGACCTATATATCTGTAAGCAGATACAAAACACTCCATGAAATTTCTGAATTTGTGAATATTTCTTATGTAGCAGTAGAAACATCAATATAATCTTCATTTTATAAGTGACAAAATCAAGTTGTTATAAAAATACTAGTAAACACACATGACAGACAAAAGGGAAGATAAAAGTCCCTCAAGCTTCCACTTAACAGGACAATAGCAGATTCTCCCATAGGACCTATGATCTGTTTAGACACAGGGCGTGGTCTCAATCACAGGTCCACAGACAAGTTTCATCTTGTGTAGCAGACCTTAAATATAATTTTTATAAAGTGGTTGGTTACTCTTATAACATTGGTGCTGCTATTGCACCAGCAGCATATCTTGCCAGGCTGGTTGTTACTCTAGCTTGCAGGATTTATAATTGCGTAAGACTGACTATTACTTTTCTCTTCCGTTAGCTCACATAGCACTATGAAAGCTAGCCAGTAGGTATGAAGCTTCCACATTAGTGCCAGCTTGATTTCTTCATGTTCTGTGACTTAATGATATGTTGTTTTTAGCAACGGGTTTTTATTGTCAAGTTCCAGGGGGTAACCAAGAGCAACAGCAATAACCTATAATGTTTTGAGGTCTATGGGACTCTTCCTAATAAACAACTCCAAACAAACAAACAAACAAACAAACACCTCGAGCCTAATATTCACAACAGAAGAGCAGAGGAGCCTCTCTTGAAATTGTCTCAAAATACTGAGAAAGAGTCAATGGAAATTTTTGGAAATTTCTCTTTGAAGAGAGATTTTATAAAGTTTTATTTCTTATGTTTTTCTTCTGCCTTCTATGATAAATTTTGGGTCTGGAAAGATGGCACAGTGCTAAGAGCACTGGCTGATCTTCCACTGGACTCAGGTTCCATTCACAGTACCCAAAAATCAGCTCCAACCATCTGTAACTCTAATCCCAGGTGATCAACAGGCCTCATCTGACTTTCAATGGCATCATGCATGTATGTGGTGCAAGCCATACATATAGATAACACGCACGCACACACACACACACACACACACACACACACACACTTTAAGTTTGGTTTGTAGTCCATTTTCCCAAACAGTGGAGATGATTCTAAAACACTCAAAAGTGTAAAAATAATTTCACTAAAGTAGCAATATTGTGCTATGCTCAAAGACAAGCTTTAGGGCAGAGCACAGGGAGACTTGGGGAAAAGTTGGGAGATAAAAGGACATAAAGAGGATGGGAGTTCCACAAGGAGAACAACAGAGCCAACAAATCTGGGCCCAGGGGGACCTATAGAGACTGATATTCCAACAAAGACCATTCATGAGAAAGACCTAGACCCCTTGCTCAGATGTAGTAAGTAGGTATCACAGTCTCCATGTGAGCCCCATAATATGGGGAATAGGAGCTGCCTTTGACATGGACCCTGTTGCCCACTCATTGATCACTTCCCTCTGGCATGGCAGCAGTGCCAGCCCACAGAGGAAGAGGCTGCAGGCAGTCCTGATGCGACTTGATAGGCTGGGGTCATAAGGTAGGGGAGGAGGGTTCCCCCTCTCTGAAGACTAGGAGGGAGAAGAAGGAGGAGGAGAGGGAGGGTGAGACTGGGAAGAGATAAGGGAGAGTGCTATAGTCGGTATATAAAGTGAATAAATTATAAATAAACAAACTTATTTTTTTTAAAAAGCAGTATTAGCTGTATCTTGTAGGTTTATAGGCCGAGGAAGAATATCCCATCAGAAATAGAGCTGCAAGCCAATTGCAGATCCCAGAATGAAGCAACAAGAGCTAGGGCTGAGGAAACAAGAAGAGAGAATGAAAGGACCATAGAGGACACATGACCCAATAGGAGACTCTTTGACTCAATCGTTTTAGCAGAAGTCTGCCTCAGTGCTCCTTTCTTAAAACATCAGATTTCTCCAATACACCAGCACCACCTTTCACATCCCATCCTATCACTAGCTCAACTGGTATCAGAAACCAGTTACTCTCCCTGGGTTCACATCTCCTTCTAAAGCAGTGGTTGTCAGCCTTCCTAATGCTGCAACCTTTTAATACAGTTCCTCTGGTCGTGGTGCCCCTCAACCACAAAAATTATTTTGTTGCTGCTTTGTAACTGTATTTGCTATTGTTATGAATCATAATGTGAAAATTTTTGAAGATAGAGGCTTGCCAAAAGGTTTGCAGCCCATAAGTTGAGAACTCTGTGCTTTTAAAGGGAGGAGAGATCTTTGCATTGCTTATACTACAGAATGTGTGATGGGGTAGTCTTCCATGTGAGTGCTATTTGAAATTAATAGGCAACTATGCTATAGGATTTTTAAAATGCATGTGGTTTATCTGCTAAAGAATGCTTAGATCTACAATTCTATCAAAGTTCAGCCTAGAGATGTCTGGGATCTGCCCAAGAAATACCTTATAGTTCCATTGGCCTCTGCTCTTCTGCCTGATTCATCACCAACTAAGAATCCTGGCTTTATTCCTGTTTGTGTGTTTATACATCAATAGACATGCAGTACTGGACCTGGGTGCTCATCTCCATGGGATGCTGTTCTACTTTGAATGCCAAAACTCTCTGGGGGTGGTCTCTAGTCTCCTGGAATAACCTGAGTGATCACGAGATAAACTACAAAGTTTTGACTCTTGACCAAATCTAGATATTTCAGCTTTGGAAATGGGCCCATCTACCCAACGTATGTCAGAACAAAGAAACAGCAAACAGAAATGAGATGGGAATTTAAAAGAGAACCCCACACCTGCATCATGAATAAGAATACAGACCTTTTTGGTTTTACTATTTTTCCATACCAGGAAATCTACATGCATGGACCAATGGCAGTGTTAAAGATGTTCGCTTGCATTTTTATATGTGTTTTCTGTAACAAGGCTGTAGGTGGTCCTCCAAGGTGGCAGATATTATAGTAATTAGACTTTATTGCTAACTTATTTAGCATTAAGCACTAGAATAGGTATGTATGCATAATTATTTAATCCTCACCAACCAGACAACTAAAATTCAGCAAAGGTAAGTAACTTGTACAAGTTTTAACAATTAACAAGCGATGGACCAAGAACCAAGTGTCAAGTTTCTGTGATTCCAAAGCTCTGATGCTCCTTCCCATAAATAAGCGTGAGCATTGACTATGTCTTCCATCAACTTTGTTTTTCTCTTAATTTGGAAATGGGAATACAAAGAGGCAAGCCAAAAGGCTGTCTCATCAAGTAGGTTCCTATGTAGGATAATCATACATTAGAGAAATGTCTTCCTGTATCTTATCTTGGGGCATGTTTTAGCTACATTTTTTTCACTGTTCTTGCTTTAAAAAAAAAGACTCTCCTTTCTCTATGTATCCGGCAATAGAGCCATGTGAAACTAACATTCTTATGTTCAGGGGCCTTGGCCACACCCTTATTATACGTGTCAGAGATGGGGCCTGCCGAAAGTCTTCATAAGTCCATATGCACCAATGCAAAGACAAATACATAAGGAAGCCATTTGTGGAAACTTAGGAACTGACACAATGATTTAGGTTTTCAAATGAATTTCTGATGTTTATCTTTATGAGGCTGTTAGTGCCCTGTAAACATTACTCGTGATATAATCTCCTCTATATTGCAACTGGGTGATGGCTGAGTTCTGCGTTACAATGAAAGTATTGTGCAATATGGCATATGATCCACAAGATGATAGCCGTGGTTTATCATGGATGGTAATTAATAAATCAGGTAGGAAATAGGATCACAGCTTCTGTTTCTTTCTTTTTCTTCAGTGAAAGTCATAACGTAATTAAACTCAAACAATCCATGAAGAAATGAGCTACGCATTTATAAAAGAAATTCCATTCAAAATTAACATGCTTGAGTAAAACCTTGAGGAAATTAAGTTAGTTAATTTTGAACACTCAATATGCTGGTCTTGTTGGTTTGCTATGTGTTCATTTTGGAAAACTACTGATTTAAGTACATTACAGCCCAGACTCACCATGGTTATTGAGTGTCACCTGCTAAGACGTCATACCACATTTACATTCTGTGGAAGAATATGGCTCATCAGGCTCAGTGTTTTCTTATGCCTAAGTAAACATGAGGGCCAAATGTCTCTTTGGACAGATGAATAAATAACTGAATATCATAATTTAGGGCAGTATTTAAATGAGGAGTAGAAAGTGCCCTGAAAAAAACAAAACAAAACAAAATACAACAAACTCTATCAACTGTTCCTAGGAGGTGATCCTGACTTTCCTCGAGGCTTGGCAGGTGTCTTCTGATCCCCTGGAAAGCATCAGAAGAGCTTCACTTGAGTTCTGAGATCCAAAGACTTAACTATGGCTCCTATGGACCCATAAAAGACACAGAATATGCATTCTTCAACCTTTCCGAAATAAAGATTGGACCTGAGATGACAGGAAGGTGGCTGTGTTCTTGTCTCCCATCTTGGCTTGCCATGGATTGTGTAAGCAGGGAGTAAGGAAAAGATCAATGAACTTTCTCACACGGCGTGAGCCTTGCAATGCGACTTTTCACTTCTGCCGATGTAACACCAAACTGCTCCATTTCTCCCCGTCTACAATGCTGGCAACTGTGAGAACTGGAGGGGATAATGGGATGGTGTGACTTCTGGCCTCATATCCTCACCCAGCATCTCCAGCCATACTAGGGTCTAAACCAATTCCCTCTTTGTGCAAATTGCAGGGAAACTTCTCCACCTTGCATTTATATTTTTATTTCACGATTTGTATAACACCCATAGGATTTACTTTTACCTGCCTCCTGAATGATGAAAACTAAGCTAGATTTAGACTGTGATTATGTGTAATTAATTCTACCTCAGTCTGAAACCACATCATATAAATATATATACTCCATCATGGATATAACTTTTAACTCCCTCCATCTTCCAGACTCTAATAAAAGCTAGACAGCTTCAATGTGAGAGTCAGGGATAGGGAGGGGGATGCTTGGAAAAGCTAACTTGCTGATGTCTGAGTTGCGAGCCTTAAAGCAGTCTGCTGGAAATAGTCTTAATGATATAAACCCCCCCCTCTGCCACTGCTAAACCCTCCTCTGTGCCTTTGCAATTAGATATCTGCTGCACGGTGCTCTAAGAATGTCTTAGAGGGAAGGACCTATCACCCAAATAAAGTTGCTTTCTGGGATTCTCAAAAGTGTAAAGTGTTAGAATGTGCCTGGTGGCTGGCTAAGAAATGAGAAGAGAACACTTGGCGATGAGAGTGAGGGTGCAGCTGAACTTTTTAAACTGTGGGGGTGAAGAGAAAGGGCCTGGGGTCCATCCTGTCTGGTGAGCAGTCGATGCACTGCAGGCCTGCTTGCAGGCCAAGTGGGGTTGGAACACTCTAATTAGATTAGCAATGTTTTGCTAGAAGGCAGAAAGCTTAAAACATTAACTTTTTAAACAAGTACATCAGTTCTGAGTAAACATTATTCTTTTATTTAGTCGTATGGTCTGAGTCAGCCTATTTCCAGGACAGTGGTAATGCATGCGTTTGATTCCTGAATGCAAATATGCTTTCAATTTTACTATGCAAATCCCTTGACTCTGGTATGTCTCTCCAGGGCTTGTGACTGCCTATCTCCTGCTCTATTCTCCCCAGCTCTGTGGGCCTCTGTGAATGCCAGGCCCCATCAGACAGCTGGTGGCAGTCTCTGGTAGCCCTGCTACAGATCCTGGCCCTATGCATTAATAGTATTCCATCACTGGTAAGGAAAAACTCCCACACTTCATCACCGCTTTCATTAAATTAATCCACATTTTTATGCATACGTGATGGACATGGCTCTTACAGAAATAGTTATTAGAAGTCACAGAATCTAGAGAGAGTATTTAATTCACATGTATCTGAGTAGATTGTAATATTATTAGAATAATTGGGCAACTCTGTGAAGACCTGTTTATTAAACAGAGATGTTTCATAATTCCCAGAGGAAGCAGCTCATGGCTGATCCATCACAGACATACCCTGATCCTACAGGAGTCAAGAGAGGAGCAGAAAACAGGTATGCTGGGAGCATCACCATCTCTCCTTCATGGAAAAGAAAACCTATGGGAAAATATGAAGGCTTTCATGTCCTCTTTCAGCTTTATGTCTTGCTAAGCACCACCCCCATGCCCACCCAACCAACCAAAGCTCTATCTGATGCTCAGGCAATGATCTATCCAGGTTCTCCTGCCTTTATTTTGCTTTCCACCTTTCTTTGCACAACACAGAGTCACCCTGCACTAGTAACCAGTTCGAGTGTCACCTCCTTAATGAAGCCTGCCTTGCTTGCATATGACTCCTCTCCCCAAAAACCTACTTTGAATATGTGCAAACCTGACCACATTTGCAATATCCACACACTTCCTTTGGCTATTGTAGTATTATTGGCTACTCATTTCTCTTATTAGATAGTGGATTCCTCAGAGGCCATGTATATTTAAATTCCTAAAATTTAACATAGTGAAAAGCAGCACACTCATCCTGCTGAATAAATATACATTGAATAAAAAAAAAATAAGTGCATGTCATCATGTAGGGCATTTTCATGCATGAGGAATAGAAAGTGGCCTGAAAGAAACATCAGCCTGATGGAAGGGTCCTAGCCAACAGCCCAGACATTCCTCGGGGGATTACAAGTGTTTCCAGAGCTCCTGTCTCTTTGGTACTACAGAATGGAGTGAGTGTGGCTGTGGCCCTTGCCATAGAGTTGCTCGCTCCATACCCTCATGATCTCCTGAAGGGAGAGACAGAGATGCTTTGCCTGCGGCCTCAGCATGAGCTGAAGTCGGCCACTAGTTTCAGGTGAGCAACTCTGGAGTTGCAGCATCAGGGTTTGTGCCTATGGCAAATCCACTAATCCATCCTAAAGCTACTTATATATGTATCCTATACCACGTTCTGGGAAGTGATAAGATTCCGTTTGCTTAAAAAGCAAACATATGCAGGATGTTATGCCTAGGTTTTTCCCCAATATACTTACCAGATTTCCACCAAATAAAAACAGTTTTTGCTTGACTTGAGGTACTAACACGGGCCAGTGAATTATTTTGTCATCATATTAATATGTTTAAAAGCACCCACTATTATCACCATTTCAATAAGAAAAGGCTATTTTAACATTATAGATTAGGATGGATATTATTTCAGAAAGAAGGAAAGAATGTCCCATTCTTATATATTGTCATCTGGCTATTCATATTAGAATAACTGTATTTCCATCAATCCCTTATTCCCACAGAATGGCCCATGGAGACAAAATCTATTGCATTATAAGTAAGGAAGTAGGCTTCAGAAGTCCCATGTGATATGGTCAGTGATTATCAAATCCACTGTGTCCCAGTGTTGATATAAAGAGGCATTTCGAGTAGTACAAGAAAAGTTAAAGCTTGAAAGGTCAGGATCCTTGCTATATGGAGTTTATCCAGACCATAGGGAGATGTCACATGCAAAAAGTCATTTAAAAAGAAGGCATTTCCTCATTTAAAATACAGTGCTCTAACAACCAACTACCTGGAACACTGTGAAAATCCTATGGAGGTAGTGGGGTAAGCCTTTGTGGCCATAAATTCTTATCTCCAGACTTTTGTGACTCATATAGTACATATACTTTTGGAGGGTCCATTTAGCCAGAAATCTACAAGTCTTGATGACATAGTGTATTAGCTTACAGTAGATTAAAAAATAAACCAGAATGAAATAATTGAAACTACTAAAAAGATCTGTAGTATCAGGCACAATGACAGCAACGTAGACCTCCCATAAAATGATAATGGATTCAAAGATGATTGACAAACACACAAGGCATAGAATGAAAAAGTACGACGCCTTTGGCTACTGGTATTATGAATAGACAATTTTGTGCACATTAATAGGAATTGAAAGCACCTCTGGGTGAGAGTCTAAACTGTTGGCTACTATAAATGGTCAGGAGTCTTGTGAGTGATAAATCCTATAGACTAGTCAAACTTAATTGTTTGGGCAACGTAAAACAAATACCTCCCCCAGTGCTGGTTGGTTTTGTCCACTCGATATAAACATAGACATATCTGGGAAAAAGGACTCTTAATTGGAAAATGCCTCCATACGATTGGCCTGCAGGCAAATCTGTGGGGTATTGTCTCGCCTACTGACTGATGTGAGAGCGCCCAGCCCATTGTGGGTGGTTCCATTGTCTGGGCAGGTGCTTCTGGATGCCATAAGAAAGCAAACTGAGCAAGCAAGGAAGAGGAGAGCAGGAAGGCACACTTAGCGCATTAGCTCCAGCCACCAGCTGTCCCCTGCACACACTCCCCTAGTTGAGTTCCTGCCCTGAATTCACTGAACGCTGATGCCATGCAACTGAAATGCTGAGATAAACCCTCTCCTTCCCATTCGCTTTGGTAACTTTGTGTATCGCAACCATAGAAACCCTAATAAAGACAGCCTCGCTAGTCTTTCACCATTGTCACACGTTTCCTTCTCAGTGTGCCTGATCAGTGAGGTGGTCCTGAATTCCGTATTTCTATTGCAAGTAAAGCAAGCATTGAGAAGTCCCTGACTTCTCCAAGTTATTCAGTCTTCTTCTGTGAGGATGGATAAAGTACTATTGTTCCCGTTTAGTGTCCGATTTGTAGCGTTGTGTAAGTGTTTGTGCTTTCTACCTCCTTTTACCACCCCAGCTATAAAAATAACAAAACAAAACAATACATAAAACACACTGGCATATCTTCTTTTTCTCTCTTCCATCTTTATGCCTCTGCTTTTTCCTGTCTCTCTGCCCTATTTTCATTTCTGCTCTCTTTTCATTAATCATATCATCAGAAAAGGTAATGTTAATCTGCCCCACTGTTATTAGAAACAATTACAGGTATGTCCACACTTGTCTCCTGTATCTGCATCACGGCAATAAACCTGCATTAGTCATTGAACATTGACGGTCTCATTATGTTGTTGTTCATTTTTGTGCCTGAGCTTGACAAAGTAGCTTTTGATCCCTCAGGGGTTGGGGCAGTGGGTGGGTAACCGGCAGCCTTAGAGATGAAAGCTCTTTCAAGCAAAAGAATGCTGACTGGCGAGGAAGAAATCAAGCAGCCAGTTTGAGAGCTTTGTTTTCAAACATATTTTGTAGAAGAGACAGTGTGGTGCAAATGGCATGCGGCAGGATAAACGTGGACACTCTTTCCAGAGGAGCAGCGTACTTCAAATACTTCCCACAGATGTTCTCTAATAAAGAACAGTCCGCCGAGTCCTACTGGTGAGTATAGCTTCCTTTGGAGCAGAAAGGCCCTTTGTAAGGCAAAGCTCAAATCATAACCATCTGAGAAAACCTGCAGCTCCATCCGCCACCTTTGAGATGACCCTCCTATGTCCCCCCTACCTCTAACCTCCTACATGCTGCCTTTGCAGTCTCAGCAGCAGTGTGTGCCTCTGAAAGATTCAGCCAGCTACTGCCCCTGCAGCAGCAGCGCTTTCCCTTGTGCTCATCATCAGCCAGCATGTTAACACAAGTCTGCCCATGTCAGGTTTGCTCTGTTTATGTGGGCCTAGTGTAGGGCAGGAATGGCATCTCCCCTCAAAGGTCCAGAGTGAGGAGAATGACTCACGAAGAATTCAGGAACAAAATGGCCTGGCACAAGCATTGTAAGCAGTAGGGACAGTGAGCAAAATGTTTCAAGAAGGAAACTTTAGAAAACAAAACTAAAGTGAGAGGGAAAAGCAGGTTTACCAAATCTTGGAACAACAGGCTTAAGTCAAGTTTGCACTGTAGCTTTGATTCTTCTTCCCTAACTTGAGAGAAGGGCAAGAAGAATGAGGCCAGTTTGACAAACAGAGATTTGGATCCTGCCTTTGTTTAAGCTGTTGGTAATGAGGTTTTACATATATGCTCACGTCTTGAAATAAACTGGAAAACTGTTTTTCCTTCATAATTAAATTTATTCTTCAATAATTTCATACATGTGTAGAATGCACACTGATTACTCTCACTCCCCACCCTCTTTTACATGTTCCCATCCCCTCTAGCTCCTCTGTTCTTTCTGGTTCTTTCTCACATCCATGTTTTTTATTTTGCATTCCACTATGTTTTAATAGGACTGTCTGTGTGACCCTGGATTTGCAGCTATCCGCTGTAGCTTGGTGGGCTCAGCCAAGGGTACACAAATGAAAAAGAAAAACAAAACAACAACACTTATCCTCCTCTCAAAATTTATCAATAGCCAAATTTTCAGTAGTAACGGGCAGTATGTCACAAGGTCCCCCCCACCCCCAATTCATGATTGACTGTGATGTGACCAGTCTTGTGCAAGCAGAGTGCAGGTAAGCACAGCTGAGCTGGACTCATGAGTGCAATAGTTGTGCCATGCCTAGAAGATAGCATTTTGCTAGTTGTCTATCTTTCAGCTCTCACATTCTTCCTGCTCCATCTTTTCCAGTGTTCTGTGAGTCTTAGAGGAAGCGAGAGAAAGCCCTTATCTAGGCATGAGCCTTCATCATCACTTACTATTACCATTTTGGGCAGCCATGTGTCTTGTATTCATTGCCATTACAAGGACAGACTTCACTGGTTAGAGATGAGAGCAGCATTTGTCTGTGAGTGTACTCAATGATATTTAGAAAGCAGTTTGCCCCTATATTAAATTAGCTAACAAGAGTTGCAAGTTGGGCATGGATTCTCTGCTATGGATTCTATCAGCAATGCAGAAGTCAGTTGGCTTACCCTTTACCAGTAATACATTTTTTTCCTGAGATAGTGGCAGTAGTGGCTCATGATTGAACTTAAAGAACACTGAGCATTGTCATCTGAGTTTGGCACACTTGAGAAGCTGCCTGTGGACTCCCCAAGAGGAGGCAAATTTTTATGAAGAAGCTGAACATTAGCCAAAATCACCTGGCAAGTGCAAAATAAATTAGTGTTTACTAGAATATAAAACCACCCGCCTCCTGATCCTACAAATAAAAAAGTCCCAAGAGCAAATTAGAAGACAAATTAGCAACCCTGAGGAGCACGAGGAGACAGGGGAAGGAACCCTGGAGCATCTGGTGTCTCACGTCTCTTACTATGATGTTTACTGATGTAGTAAAGTTGAGTGAGTCATTTGTTCACTGATCTTTGGTTTCTTAAAGTGAAAATCTTAGAGCTTGAGCCTGCTATCTAACTGAGAATCAAATGTTACAAATGTGCTATATTTCAGCTCCATTGACTCCACTGACTCTTCTCAACTTCATGAGGCAAGTCCTATCATTATCCGTATGGACAGATGAAGTCTAAAAGGATACAGAGAGGCCAGGAGCCAAGCACCAGCATGTGAGGCAATGTAGTCACAGCTGCTTTGAGCATGGCCTCCTGGGTCAAGGTTCAATTACTAGGCCTACCATGGGCTGGCTGTGCCACTGTGGGCAAGTTTCTTAATCTCCGTCCTTCAACAATATGAGGGAACTTCAGGTCACTTGATCGTGCTTCATGTAGTGCCTACCTCAAGATAATGACCATGAAATTGTTTGCTAAATAGCTACTTAGGCTATCAAAGCACAATACAGAGCACTGCCCGTCTCAAAGGTCCCCTTGGGTCTAAAGAGCCTATGATTTTATTAACAGTCATATTCCCTTATTGGCTTCCCACTGGACAAAGGTGGGAAAGAAAGGACTAGCTAAATACAGAACATTTTAGCAATAATGAAATGCTAAATGGCTGCCCTACTTCTGAAATCGCATTCTTTAAGAAATCATTGCTGATGATGCTCCCAGAGTGTCTGCGTGATTGAGCGTCTATGAATCTACTCCTGGGCATCTTTGAAAACAAAAGAAATCAGCACAACATTTGTGTGGTGCCTTGACATTAAGTCTGCGGGCCCTTGCCAGTCTGTGAGTCATTTGGAACCTTTCACATCGCTTAAGCTTTGAATTCGTTTGTTGTAATTATCTGATGAGAAAAAAAAGGGGGGGGGGTTTTAGCTGTTCAACTGATCAGAATGCTTTTGTACCGTGTGTTTTGATGAGTTGTTTGTGAAAAAATTCATTTTTGTGGTGCTTCTGACCCTGACCATTGTTTCAAAGCTGTTTCTCGGATATAGTGCTTTATTAACTTGGTGATAACCTGGCAGAACAGATACCTTATGAAATTGACTGCTGTACAAACACTTCTATATTCTCTGATCCTTGTGTATTACACATCACGGCACTATTTTAATTGGTTATGGACAACATGGCAAGCATACTTACCAACTGGCTTTCAAACACTCAACACAGTTTTAAACATGTATAGAAAGTCTCAGGCTGTGCCATTCAGAGAGAAAGAAGCAAGCCACAGGACTTCTGCTTTTGAGCAAACAGAAGGGAACCAGGAAGCTGGTTTTAGAAGTCGGAGACACTAGCAAGTCAGCTAAGCCCAGTCTGTTACCTTGCTTATCTGACTAGGTGTCTTGCCAGCTGTAGGCAAGTGTGGAGAGAGGCCTCATTCTGCTCAGCAGAAGATTCCACTAGGTTTTACTTGGCAAGCCCACCTGAGTCGTGGTTCACAAAATTCTGTATACATTTGGAAGAATGCTGCCATTGAAAGACCTCATTCCTGTGGTGGCCTGACTCTATCTTCGTGCAGCTAATAAAGAGGGCAGCTTGAGGCCCCACTTCCTCAGCCCCCTTGCCTAGCCTATTCTCGCTGATAGTAGCTGACAATGTAATACTCATTCAGGGGCTGATTATAATTAAAAATATCAGAATAATTAAAGTCCTCAGCTTGACAAGCAGAGCCATAACTTTGCCTTCAGACATTCCTCTCTAATTAGTTAATTAATCCTAATGCAAATTATAAGCAATAATTAGTCAGCCAAGCTTGACATAAAAGTCTGCTGACTTACAGCTAAAAGGCTTTCTGGTTGCTGGTTTGTAGTTTCTAAAGGTGCCTTTTGTCCACTCATGGTTTCTGCCTCCATTTGACTTCAAACTTTTTGCCAGCACACAGATACTCAAAGCAATCTGGCCTGAAGAATCCACAACTATAAAAACCTGCATTGCTACAGGCACCGTTCAGTCTGACAAAATAAATTGCAGGCTCGGTATCCATACTGAATACCAACACGGAGCATATCCCACTCAGAAAAAAAAAACAAAAGTGAGGAAGGTATAGAGAAGGTGAGGACACCTGATCTCAGACACGGTCCATGGCATGCTCCACTGTCACGTGCGCTAGGTCATCGTAATACTTTTCACCATATGCCCAGAAGTTGAGTCATAGTAAAGCATACTGGAAATTTGATATCTGTAACAGAAAAGCTAGTAGTTCATCTAGATTTTTGGTGCTTTTATACAGTTTTGGAATCCGGTGAGATAATTTTAATTATCTACTGGTAAATCCTGAGTTGAATGTTAGTTCCATTTCTAAATGATACTAGTGAGAAAAATATCTTTCTGTAAAATCAACAGATGTATTAAAACTTGGTCTTACAGAACACCAAGTCAATCGTTGTTGGACACTTCAACATCTGTCACCTGTCCAGTAGCTAAGAAACCAACCTAAGGAAAGCTTATGCTAGGGTACCAACACATGAAGGAAGAAATCAACATGAAACATATTCTTCACGTCATGCGCTAGCTTTGGCCATAATGGAACTAAGATTTCAGTATGTTGATTTATGCTTGAAATCTTCTTTCCTCTGAATCTAATCTAGAAACTTGTGAAATAAATTTTATTGAAGCATGTTTTTTTTCAATGCATTAACTATGCGACACAAAGATTAATAGGACAACTTTCTCTGTTGTCTCATACTTAAGGGAAACAGAACCAGAGGCTTTTTTACAACCTTTGTAATGATATCCAGGAAGAGTGTACCAATTAGTTGTTGAATGTCAAAGGGCCAGTTCTGAAAACATACATACAAGTAACGTTACACAGAACTAACATGTTAAAAACAGGAATATATGTACATTCATACATACATTACTATCATAGTTAGTGAAAAAAGAGGCCATGAATTTAAAGAACAATGAAGAGTGGTATAGAGGGGAGTTTGGGGGGAGAAAAGGAAAAGGGGCAACATTGTAATTATACTACAATCACAAAAATAAAATAAAAAAATCTCAATATGCCGTATTTCCTTTCTGCTCAGCAGGAGATAAGGATTTTAGAGTGTGTTTATAATGTGGGTAACCCTCCTACAACTTCACAAATTTCTCCCCTTTCACATAAAAAAAAAAATTGTTCCATTATTTCTCAGGCTAAGTGAGACTCTTTCCTTAACATGACACCAATGCCCAATTTCACCATAGGTTTGTCCATCCTAAATGATCCGTAAAGTGTCAAGATACGGTCTTCCTCCTCAAATTTCTTTGTTTTCCAAGCAACTGTAAGCTTGATCTTACTTCACCACGTTACTAATACTGTTCCAGACTGGCCCTAAGTGACATCGCAATTGTCAGATTCAATGATCCCTTCCCAACTCTATGCTGCAGTTTGTGTACAAATTTTACTCAAATAAAAATATTTATCACATCAATGTATATTTACAGACAATGATATTTTGTAGTTTTGATATACATATTAGTTTTCTTCTACTCCAGTAAAAAGGATCAAAATTGATGCCTCAGGCAGTGGAGTTTCAGAAGATGGAGTTGTACAGATCAAAAGCCCAGAAATGACTTTCAGAATGAAAGCCAAGCAGGTGGCAAAGCTGAGCTCTTTCTGAGGGTCTAGGGGAAGAAGCCACTCCCCCCAACTTATTTTGAGCGAACATTTACATGCTTAGCTCAACAATCCTTCATGTCCAATAATACCATTCCAACCTCCATTTTCCTGGCACATCTCTGACTCTGAACTGCTTGCTTTCCTCCTGCATAGATCTTTGTGGTGAAATTTGGGCCCATCTGGATAACTAAAACTAATCTTCCCATCTCAAGACAGTTCAATACCACTACTAAATCTCCTTTGATATGCAAGGATTTAAGACATTGATCATTCTGAGGGACCACTAATCTATGTAGGATGCCTGATAATAGTTACTCACAACGCGAACATTACTAGAACTCAAAAGTTCCCTTTCGGTGTGTGCCTGCCCCTATGTGTCAACAGTATCCTGCTTTCTAATCCATAGAGATGATATTTATGAAATAATTTTATATATTAACAATAATGTACTATGTCTAATTTCATTTGGTCAACACTGAGATTTGGTTTTAATTACAATATGATATTCCAACATATAAACATTTTGCCTTTCTTTAACACACTTTGCCTTTCAATTACTGGTGAAAACTTGAATCATTTCCCATTCTTAACTGTTATGAATATGGTTGCTATTAACATGCGACCATATCTTTGACATCGCATATAAACACATTTTTCTTTCATTTCTAATAGATTCCGTTCTCAACATGTGTGTGCCAAAATTCTTGCTGTCTTATAATATCAGCTATTGGTCTCCTTCCTACCAGCTCATCATTTTGATCACACTGAAGTGTTGGCATATTTTTAAAATATATTTTTTATTTTGAGTTCCTTAAATCTCTTCCTTGCTTCTTCATCCCAATCCTTTCTAACACCCCAACATCAGGTAGGAGAGAAAGAAGGTTACTGGGAAGAGTGGGCATAGTTTTCCTTAGCGGCTTTCTCTTGTTCGGGATCATCGAGTTTCTTGGGGCGAGTCCAATCCTTCTTTTAGGACATCTCCAGCTTCTTTATGTACAACTGCACCAACAGCAACCATAAGCAGCGGGGGGGAAACACCAGTAGCCTTTTTGTTCCAGAGCCCCGTCACCCAATAAAAATACATTGAAAAATATGTCATCAATTGTCGCCCTGTATTGGGCACAACATGTAGGCTTTGAATTTTTACAAACCTATTTTATTTGGGATTCTTTAATGCTTATACCTCCCTTTAAATCCACCTACCCTAGACAGAGAAAAGAAGTTAATGGGGACAGGAGAAGCAGATCTAGTTCCTTGGAGAAATTCTACTCTTCTGCTCAGGATTCTAGTAGACCCACTAAGCAGCAAGTCAGCTATTCAGCAGCTGGAATCTAGAGCAGCAGCAGGAACCTGGAAGCTGGAAGCTGGAACCTGGAACCTTGAAGCATTCTCTGGAGTGTTCCTTTCTAGCAGGATCTTGAAGTGGAGCAATGAACAGACAAACAATAGGAACTGATACCAAAATATTAAAAAAAAAAAAACAAGCCTCTGGATTTAGGCTTATATATAGAACCTAGAAGCAAACACTTATTAGAACCCAGAAAACAAGAAAAGACTGATTTTTTTTTTTAGTAATGGGCAATGGGTTGGTCTTTCCAGTAGAGCTAAATACCTTTACGGAAGGTACCTTAATGTTATGAGGTAATAGATAAAGGATGTAGGGAAGCAGAAAAATAAGTCAGATTTGAGGCTAATGTTCGGGAAAGAAAATTATTATTGATGATATCTTGAATTGGTCGGACAAAAACAAATCAAATGAATTCTTTAAAAAAAAAAAAAAACCCTATTAAGCAGATATTAAAGCCCCTAACTACTCAATTTTGAAATAGCACCATGTTCTGCCTATCTTTAAAGGAGAAGAAGATATCATCCAAGCATATACAGCCCCAAGGACAAAAGATTTTGAAGTATAGTATTTAGAAGTATAGGTGCATGATAATATACCAGGTTAACTTTCTTTGGCGAACAGAACCATGAAAGAAAATGGTAGAAAATATCTTACAGAGATTACAACCCAAAGATTTCATCAAGTTACTTCTCCTGTGGTTAAAATAAAACCTCCACTGTGCAACTCTACACAGGAGCCGTGGGGTTACCATGTGCCAATATCTATTGCATTGTGCCACTTCCTAAGTTGAACCTTATAGTGGTTGCTATAATGTTCTTCTTCGGTCCAACAAAGGACTGAAGTGTTTAATTTCTTACATGTTGTCAGTAATGAATGTTGCCCTCAGAAAGCATTTTTTGGTAATTGTTTCAGCTAAAAATAGAGTTGCTCATACTATGTCCAATGTTGTGCTACATTCTTAGTGACATCCAAATCTCCAAACTGGTCAGCCTAGAGTGGAACAGTGCAGCCTCCTTGTCTTCCCTTGGTAAAATTCTGAAGAGCTTCCAGGATCATCATGAACTCAGATGAACACTTACTTGAGACTACATCCTCTCCTCCTGTTCCTTCAGACACTCTCTGCTTGGCGATCTCTGCTGCAGTCTTGCTTCCTAATGAAGGAGACTTTGATAGGCACTACATGCTCATGAAGTTGTTTCTGCCTCTGTATCTGATATTAAGTGGAGGTAGGGTAGGGATACCTTTCCTTCCTTGTTTAAAGATCACAATGCCCTGTCTGGCTGACATCAGGATGGGAAGGTATATGCCATAATTGAAAGGTCTCTGGCTACAGTATATGAATATTTTTTGACCACAGGGCAAGATGTGGCAGAGAATATAAAATTCACCTCTATCTCTCCTACTGTAGAGCAGTAAGTGTTCCCAAACAAATTTTGTCAGTTCCAACATCTCTTGAGAGATGGGTTTGATGTTACTAGAATATTTTATTCTAAATATACTTTAAAATATTCTAAAATGTTCTGAAAATAACTTTAAGAGCTGTGTGTCTCATTCCATTACAGGTCCACTCTGCATGTCTTCACTGCTGCCATTGAAGAAAAGGTAAGGGCTGAGTAATAGATGAGATAGGAAAAGAGACGTCCTGACCATCCCATAGTGTATCTAATGGTGAAACAGGCAGCTGCTCCATATGTAATAAATGTGTCCCCTTATGTCTATACAGCTGCATTGATCAACAAATCTCCTGTGTAAATTGCAAAAAAGAGATCCGTTATAAATCTCTGTCATACTCTATGGTATTTCCATGAGTACAAACTCTGTTTGTTAAAAAAGAAAAAAAGAAAAAAAAAACAGATAATAACTGCCCCTTTAATGGTTCTTGTCCCCCCCCCTTTCCCTCCAGCATGCAGTTATTCTTATCACCCTCTTCATCCAATAGTATTTATTAAATGGTCACATTTGCATGGCACCGTACCTGTGATTTTTCCATTTCTCTCCAAGGAAGATTTCCTGGTTTAGAAGTTTTATTGGCTGCTTCTTTGAAAATGTCATAAGAGGGTTTTGACTGTAATTCCCTTTCTCCTAGCTCTTATTTAATAGGTACCAATGCCTATCTTTTGCCTGGGGTCTTGGGTTAGGGAATGGAAGATTCATTAACCATGGTGAGTTATGGATTTCAATGCCCTGGCTACTTCATTTCTCATATCCAAGTAGATCATTTCCTCCCTAGTCCTTCCAAGCCCAAGGAAGCATATATTGTAAGTAGCCTTAATCTGCTTCATTAGAACAATTTTCTTAACATTATAAGATTGATACCACCAACATTACCATATTACTTCTGGTGACATGCATGGCAGAATAATAATGCATTCATGCTAGCTGACAGAAGTGCAATGATTGTAGTTGAAGTACTGGAGCAAAACCATATAATTTTAGAGCTTGGAGATATTAAAATTAATCTCATTTTCAGATATAGAAACCCATATCTAAAGAGGTGAAATCCTTTGCCTAAGTTTACATACTATGACTAGTGTCTGACTGCAGTGATTAACATTCGTAAGCTAATGTGTTCTACTACCCCAGCATTTCAAATAAGACAAGATGATATTGACAGCAGGGAAGGATCTCATAGTTTTGGACCCAGGAAAAAGAGAGCCTCCCAAGGATATGACATATTGGTATAAAATATTTTACAAAAGATCAGATATGTACATAGTCCAACCTGGACACATGTCAGTTGTACTATTGTCTTTTGTATTTCCCTTTTCTGTTTCAGTGAACAGTGTTTCTAGGCCTTAAGTCCTGGAATAATTAGACAAAATTACTCCCCTATAACACCAATTGTGTCTTCTCCCGGGAAGGAAGTGTCTCACCAATTCCTATACTATTTTCTGTTTTTCAGGGCCAGCTAAACTCCTCAAATTGTCCTTCTCCCTAAAAAAATGGTAACTAAGATTCCTCTTCAGATTGTAAAATAGATTATTTATTTCTTATTCCTTACCTAAATTATTGGTTCCCAGCTAGGATTATTTTGTTCTCTCTATGGCAAATTTAGCAATACTGGAGTCATTTCCTACCATTTCAACTGAAGGCATACTTCAATCTAGTGACTGAATGAAAAGAAGGTAGGGCAATATTCTCTAGTGCCCACAGCAGCCCCATTAAAAACAAAGACCCCAGTTTAATATTCATATGCAAAGATACAAAAAAAAATCTGCTTTGGAGTACTCCCTTCTCCTCCCATAACCCCTCATATTCTGAGTCCAAATGTCAACAATTTCTATATCTCTTTCTTTTCAGGAAAAGATTTTAGAAGACTATAGGAAAAAGAACTCTGGGTCAGGAGTAAAAGTTTCCTAGTTTTATAAGTCCAAAATGAACAAATATAAATTAAGAATCATTATTTTATACTTCATTGAGTTGGTAGAAACAATGATAAACTAGAACAGTAGTTCTATGGACATAGGGAGAGATTTAAAAAGAGGTATGAAAGGTATGGTAAGTGTCAGGTGTGCAGATGAATCTTAAGAGTTAAAGTACAGGAAGCGCACTATAGCTAATGTTGTATTTTAGAATAGAAAGCTTGTTAAAAATCTATGATTTTGGTCTTCTGTTCAGGAAGCTGTCTCCTGTGCTAATGTGTACAAGGCTATTCCCCATTTTCTCTAACAGGTTTGATGTATCAGGTTTTATGTTGAGCTCTTTGATCCACTTGGACATGAGTTTAATGCAGGGTGATAGAAGTGGGTCTATTTTCAGTCTTCTACCTGCACACAGCTAGTTAGACCAAAAATATTTGTTGAAGATGCTTTCTTTTATTGCATTGTATAATTTTGGCTTCTTTGTCAAAAATCAAGTGTTCATAGGTGTGTGGGTCTACCTCTGGACCTTCTAATAGATTCCATTTATCAACCTGTCTGTTTTTATGCAAATACCATGAGGTTTTTATGACTATTGCTCTGTAATACATCTTGGAATCAGGAATAGTGATATTTTCGGAAGTTCTTTTATTGTATAGAATTGTTTTAGCTGTTCTGGGATTCTGTTTTTCCAGATAAAGTTGAGAATTGTTCTTTCAAGGTCTGTAAATAATTTTGTTTGTATTGAATCTGTAGATTGCTTTTGGTAAGATAACCATTTTTCTGTGTTAATACTGCTAATCCATGAGCATGAGAGATCTTTCCATCTTCTAATATTTCCTTCAATTTCCTTCTTCAGAGACTTGAAGTTCTTGCCATACAGGTCTTTCACTTGCTTGGTTAGAGTTACACCAAGATATTTTTATATTATTTGGGGCCATTGTCATTAATGCTGTTTCCCTAATTTCTTTCTCAGCTCTTTTTATCATTTTTATGGGAAAGCTACTGATTCAATAATTAATAAATGGGACCTCATGAAACTGAAAAACTTCTATAAGGCATAGGACACTATCAAAAGGACAAAACGACAGCTTACAAAATGATAGAAGATCTTCACAAAGTATACACCTGATAGCCGATATCCTAAAAATATACAGAAACTAGATAACAGCAAACCAAATAATACAGTTTTTAAATCAGGTACAGATCTAAACAGAGAATTCTCAACTGAGTAACCTCGAGTGGATGAGACACACTTAAAGAAATGTTAAACATCCTTAGTCATCAGAAAATGCAAATCAAAGTGAGTCTGAGATTCCATCTTACACCCCTCAGAATGGCTAAAATTAAAAAACTTGAGTGACAGCACATGCTGGAAAGGATGTGGAACAAGGGGAACAGAACTCTCCTCTATTGCTTGTGGGAGTTAAACATGTATGGCCAATTTGGAAATCAAATTTGCCATTTCTCAGAAAATTGGAAATACTTCTACCTCAAGATCCAGTTATACCATTCTTGCGCATATACCTAGAAGATGTTCCACAATACCACAAGGACACTTGCTCAACTATGTTCATAGCAGCTTTATGCATACATAATAGCCAGAAATTGGAAACAACCCAGTTGTCTTTCAACCAAAGAATGGATAAAGAAAATGTGGTGCATTTACACAATGAAATATTGCTCAGCTACTAAAAGCAAGGAATTCAAGAAATTTGCAGGCTAATGGATGGAACTAGAAAAGATCATCCTGAGTGAGGTAACCCAGACACAGACAGACAAACATGGCATGAACTCATAAGTGGATACTAGCCATAAAGTACAAAGTAACCATGGTACAATCTAGAAACCCAAAGAAGCTAAGTAATAAGGAGGGCCCAAGGGGTGATGCTTGAGTCTCTGAGAAAGGGAAATAGAGTAAACATGAGAGGATTGAGAAAGGAAACTAGGAGGCGAAGGAGGTGGGAAGGGAAACAGGAGCGATCTAGTAAGGGAGGGAGGATGGAGGCAGAGAGTACTGGGAGAGAACTGAAATTCTTGAGGGGGGCTTATCTGGGAAGATCTAGAAATCTAGAACAATGGAAACTCCCAGGAATCTCTGTGAGCATGACCCCATCTAAGACTCCTAGCAATGGGGGCTATGAAACCTGAAACAGCCATCTTCACTAACCTGAAAAGACTTTCAATGGAGGAATTGAGACACAAATCCAGCCACAAAACCTTCACAATTTTGTCCTGCCTACAAGAGGTGCAGGGGTAAAGATAGAGCAGAAATTGGGAGAAAGGCTAATCAATGACCCAACTTGAGACCCATGCTATAAAAGTGAGCTCATCTCTGACAC
This sequence comes from Acomys russatus, assembly GCF_903995435.1. Lineage (NCBI taxonomy): Eukaryota > Metazoa > Chordata > Mammalia > Rodentia > Muridae > Acomys > Acomys russatus. The sequence continues at coordinate 17,916,459 of NC_067147.1, read as the reverse complement.
AATTAATGATATTCTGCTATACTTTCAAGCAGGTGCCCAGCATCTCTATCTTCTGAGAGGATTCACCCAGAACCTGATGGAAACAAATACAGAGACACACAGCCAAACGTTATTAGGCAATGCTTGGAGAATTGTATGGAAGAGGAGAGGGAAGACTGAAGGAGCTAGAGACATCAAGGGCATCACATGAAAAACTACAGAATCAGTTAACCTGGTCTCTCTCACAGGGTCCCACAAAGACTGAATCGCCATACAGACAAAAAGGATGGGAAAGACCTAGGCTTTCTGCACATATATAACAGATATACAGCTTGGTCTTCTTGTGGGACTCCTCTCTGACTCTTGCCTGCCTTTAGATGCATTTCCCCTAACTGGGCTGCCTTGCCTAGTAACAATAGGAGGAGATAGGCCTAGTCCTACTGCAACTTGATATGCCCATGGAGGTTGTTGTGCATGGGCATCCTCCCCTTTTCTGAGGGGAAAGGGAGGAGTTAAGGATCTTGGGAAAAGAGGTAAAAAGGAGGGACTTGGAGGAGAAAAGAAGCTTCAATCAAGATGTAAAGATAATAAATTAATAAAAAAAAATCTGTGCTTTTACAATAAAGTAATGAAAGCATGTGGTAAACATGTCAATTTGCTTGATTGTAATTATTTTACCATATACTTATGAGATATGTTTACTATTTTTAAATCATATTGGATATGATTGAATAACATAAAATTCTTCTTATTTGAGTGCCTCTTATATTGTAAAATACAACTCAAATGTGTGGCATTGCTGTGAGTGTTAATTAACGGACAAAGGATAGATTTCTAGTGAAGTTTCAGACACAACACATACACACTGCCTCCAGTACAGAATCTTGTCTATCATCTCTTTAGTTTCATAAGAATGTGGAAATTCCTTACCAGCGTTCAGTGCCTTTTCTGCTTTTAACCCTTGAAGCTCTTTGGAATAGAGTACAAGAAAAACTGTCTTTAGTGCTCATCACCCAGTACATGTTTAGTGAACAAGGCATACAAACAATCATTTGGCTTGCCTTCTTGGAAGGACAGACAGTTTAATAAAGCTGTAGCCAAAATTGATCAAGAAAAATAGAAGACCAAAATTTATAAAAATGTAAAGTTTCAAGTAGGGCTTCCTCAAGACCCAGCTACTCCACTCTTTGGAATATACCCAGAAAATGATCCACCACACAACAGGGACACATGCTCAACCTCTTATTCATAATAGCCAAAACATGGAAACAGCCTAAGTGTCCATCAGTAGAAGAATGGATAAAGAAACGGTGGTACATTTACACTATGGAATACTACTCAGCTATTAAAAACAAGGAATTCCTGAAATTTGTGGACAAATGGATTGAACTAGAAATGATCATAATGAGTGAGTTCATCCAGAAGCAAAAAGACTCAAATGATATATACTTACTTACATCGAAACACTAGCCCAAAGGGCATGTCCCATGAAAGTCTTCACTTACCAGGAAATTGAGTCAGATGGGAGGACATCCTATTGGGACTTTAGGTGAGAAAAGCATAGGAAAATGGGGAAATAGAAGGATCCAGAAGGTCCTAGAAACCTACAAGAACATTATGATGGGTGGATCTGGGCCCAGGGGTCCTGCTCAAACTATGGCACCTGCCAAGGACAATACAGGCAGTAAACTTCAAATCCCTACCCAGATCTAGCCAATGGATAGGACAGTCTCCACAGTTGAGTGGAGAGTGGGGTCGGACTTTCACATGAACTCTGGTTCCCCAATTTTGATCATGTCCCCTTGATGGGGAGGCCTGGTGGCACTCAGAGGAAGGATAGCAGGCTACCAAGAAGAGACTTGATACCCTGTGAGCATATACAGGGGGAAGAGGTCCCCCTCAGTCACAGGCATAGGGGAGGGGAGTAGGGAGAAAGCGGGAAGGAGAGAGGAATGGGAGGATACAAGGGATGGGCTAACAATTGAGATGTAATATCAATAAATCAATAAAATATTTTAAAAAGTGTGAAGATTCAGGGGTGCTACAACTTATTCAATGAATCCAGAGGATAGTTAGGGAATACGTTGAAATGCATATTTTTAAAACTAAAAAATTTAGAAGGAATGGATATGTTTGTAACTATATACTATCTACTAAAATTAGCTTAAGATGATGTTAACAAGCTAAACAGACCATAATAAGCAAGGAGATGGAAGCACTTATATAACATCATAAAGAAAAGCCTAGGACTGGGCAGATTCACTGCCACTTTCCACTAAACCATAAAAATCTGAAAAATCAAATTCAAGAACATATAAAAATGATCGTACACAATGGCCAACTCAGGGCATGTGAGGTTGGTTCAACATACACAAATTTATAAATTAAGTAAAGTATGTAAGTGGACATAAAAATGGAAATTAAATTATTATAGCAATACATTCAGAAAGAAAAAAACTACATGATCATTTCATTTGATGCAGAAAAGGCCTTTCACAAAATCCAACAGTGCTTTATAATAAAAGCCCTGGAGAGATTATGGATACAAGGGGATATATCTCGACATAATAAAGACAATTTACAGCAATCTCATAGTCAGCATCAACTTAAATGGGAGGAAACTCAAAGCAATTCCACTAAAATCAAGAACAAGATCAGCTTTTCCACTCTTTCCCTACCTATTTAATATAGTATTTGAAGTCTTGGCTAGAGCAATGTGGCAACTGAAGGAGATGAATAGAGTACAAATTGGATAGGAAGAAATCAATATATCTTTTTATTCAGATGATATGATAGTTTACATAAGTGACCTGAAAAAAAAGTCTACCAAGAGACTCCTACAGCTCATAAACACTACTAACAAAGTAGATGGATACATTAATTCACAAAAATTCAGTAGCCCTCCTCTATAAATTCAAATTCAACATCCTTAGTCTTCAGGAAAATGTAAACTAACACTGCTTTGTGACTTCATCTTATACCTGTTAGAATGGCTCAGATCAATTGCTCATGTTCATGCTTCCTAGGATATGGGAGTGCAAACTAGTACAGCCACTATAAAAGTCAGTGTGGCAGTTCCCAGGCAAGACTGGTTTATATCTGCCTCAAGATCCAGCTCTACCACTCTCAGGCATATACCCAAAAGACACTTCATCCTATCACAAAGACATTTGCTCAACCATGTCCATTAGTGTTCTAATAGTAATAGCCAGAAACTGGAAACAACCTAGTTGTCCCTTAACTAACAATTGAATAAAGAAAACGTGGTACGTTTACACAATGGAGCACAAGAAGCAGTTAAAAAATGACACCATCAAAGACAGAGGTCAAGAGGTCATGGCTGAAGAGAGGGAAGAAGGTAGAAGAGGGAGAGCAGAGACATATGAGGGTGGAGATCAGACCTTGGGAGAGCAGGGGTGGGAGGACAGAAGGCCTGCAGAGAAAAGAGAAACTGTGCGTGGGAACATCTGTGTGACAGGCTGGAGACCTAAGTAAGAGTAAGCTCTTGGAAGAACATCAGGAAGATTCCTAGTAGCAGTGGCCACAGTGACTAAAGAGGACACCCTCTAACTAGTCAAGACTCTTAGTAGAGGGAGGGGAAGACCAACCCACTCACAAAACCTTCAACCAAATATTTACCTCACCTACAAGAGGTTCAAGCATAAAGATAGAGGAAAGATTGAGAGAATGCCCAACCAATGCCTGGCCCAGTCCAAGACCCAACCCATGGGAGAGAGCTGACCCTTAACACTATTAACGATACTCTGCTATGCTAGCAGACAGGAGCCTAGAAAAGTTGTCCTCTGAGAGGCTCCACTGAGCAATGATTCAAAAGAGAGGCTGAAACTCACAGCCAAACTTTAGGTGATGTGTAGGGAGCCATATGGAAAAGGCGGGGGAGGAGGACCTGGAGGTGTCCAGAGCTCCACAAGAAGAATCAACAGAGACAACTAATGAGGGCCCAGAAGGGCTTGTTGAGCCTGAAGCACCAATCAAGGACCATGCATAAACTGGGTGGAAGCCTCCTACACAGATGTAGCCAATGGGCAGTTCAGGCTTCCTCTGTGTCCTTTAGTAAGGGGAGCTGGGGCTGTCTCTGACATGGACTCAGTTCCCATCTTTTTGATTACTTCCCTCTGATGGGACAGCCTTCCCAGGTCATGGGGGAAGAGGACACACTTAGTGCTGATGAGACTTGATGAGATGGAGTGGATGGGAAGGTGGCTCCCCTTTTCTGAGTTTAGGTGAGGTGGATAGGGGAAAAAGAGAGGGATGAGACTGAAAGGAGAGGATGATTTGAGCTATGACCAGGATGTACAACAAATAAATAAATATGTACATACAAAAGTACATACATACATAAATTTATAAATAAATGACATCATGATATTTGCAGGCAAATAAATGGAACTAGAAATAAATCATCCTGCATGAGTTATCCCAAACATAGAAAGATTAATATGGTATGTATTCACTTATATGTGGATATTAGCTGTTAAGTCAATGACAATTAAGCTACAACTCATATAACCATTGATGTGAGGTATAGAGTAAGTGACTAGAGGAAACATATTTTGTAAGGAAAGCAAAACAGAGTAGATAATTATGGAAGGATAGTTTGACGGGGGAACTTGAATAGGAGAATAAAGTGGGGAAGGGGAGAGGAGAGGAGGTTGATGGAGGAAGTTAGGGAAGAGACAGCTAAAATTAAGGGGCATTTGAGAGGTAGTTTTGTCTTATCTTATTTTATTTTGTTATATTTTAATATTATCTCATAGAAGCCTGCTTGTTTTTAGTGAGAGACAAAAAGGGAGTGAATTTGGATGAGAGGAAAGGTGGGAGGAACTGGGATGAATAGAAGGATGGGAAACTACAACCAGGATATATTATTTAGGAAAAGAATCTACGTTCAATAAAAGGAAAAAAATAACATGGCAAGTTTTCTCATGTTCACTGTTCTTGTTCAAAATAGTGATCTAAGGGATAGGTAGAGCTAAAATAAAAAGAGAAAGAATGATGAGAAATAGATATATCAAATTATTCTTTTTTAAAGATGTATTTATTATTTATACAGTATTCTGCCCACATGTGTGCCTGAATGTCAGAAGAGGACCCAGATCACTTTATAGACGTGGTTGCTGGGAATTGAACTCAGGACCTTTGGAAGAACACACAGTATTCTTAAGCTCTGAGCCATCTCTCCAGCCCCAAATTATTCTTATTTCCACATAACATGGTCCTCACACTTAACATGCTAATGATTCAACCAGAAATCTCATATATCTGATACAAATTTTCAGCAACATTGCAACACCAACTCCTTCCAAATCACAGTTAAACTCCAGCAAACAGTCCTACAAATCCCTTGGAAACACAGAAGATTCTGAATAACCAAAGTCATCCTAAACAGAAAGGGTATATCCAGAACCATCACAATGCCTGATTACAAATTATAATATTTGGAAAAATAGGATACCTGGAAATGGGGATCTGTGTGTGGAAATAACATAACAAAGTGTTTGTTTTTCTGGCCCTGTGTACAATATTTTTCAGTTCTATCCATTCTTCCCAAATTTCACTTTTATTTATTTCTGAATAGAAGTCTAGTGTGTATATTTACTACATTTCCGTTATCCATTCATCATTTGATGGACATCTAGGCTGACTCTGTTATTTAGCTTTTGTGAAGAAGACAGCAATGAGCATATGTGTGCAGGTATCTCATCTCGATCATACAGTGTAGAGTCCTTTGGATATTATACCCAGCAATATCATTTCTGGGTCATATGGTTCCTGTATTATCTTCTTAAGAAACCTACATATTTATTTCCAAACTATGGCACCAACCAAGGATAATACGTGCAGTAAACATTCGAACCCCTACCCAGATCTAGCCAATGGACAGGACATTCTCCACAATTGAGTGGAGAGTGGGGTCTGACTTTAACACAAACTCTGGTGCCCCATATTTGACCATGTACCTTGAATGGGGAGGCTTGATGGCACTCAGAGGAAAGATAGCAGGCTACTAAGAAGAGACTTGATACCCTATGAGCATATACAGGGGGAGAAGGTCCCCCTCAGTCACAGACATACGGGAGGGGAGTAAGGGGAAAGTGGGAGGGAGGGAGGAATGGGAGGATACAAGAGATGGGCTAACAATTGAAATGTAATATGAATAAATCAATAAAATATTTTTTAAAAAAGAAAAAGAAAGGAGCAAATCTAATTACACACACACACACACACACACACACACACACACACACACACACACACAAGTGCATATACCAGTTTAAGTAGAGGAACACTGCATAGATGGATAGTATCATTCCCAGAGCCATAAGTTTTAAAATAAAAATCCCAGTGACTTTGGCAATAGTGTTTTACACTCTATATCTTGAAGACAGACATAAATAAATGAAGAGAATTGAGTTGGAAGTGACTCTTCATAGGGCTAGAGATACTGTGCTAGCTGGCAAGCGAGAAAAGTCTCAACGGCCTTGTGCAACTGTGGTCTTTGTTCTCTACAACACTGATCTGCCATGCAAGACCTGCACACTGATGCAATCAGTCACAACAGCATTTTGGAAATGGCAAGTATTTTCTGATTAGATTTGATGTGCTTTCCACTTGAAGGCTACTTGTCTTGTGCTGTAAAACTGGTCAAAAACCTGTACTTGAAGGTCACAGGCCCTAGAGAAAAATGTACTTCTGGGTTTGTTTGTTTGTTTGTTTGTTTGTTTGTTTGTTTGTTTGTTTTTAAATATACGTGCATTCAAATGCCTTCAAATGTTTACATGAATACTCACAGATTAGTGCCACTCAGTCTGTGTCAGAGAATCTACCCTTTGTGGTGGGCAGCAGGTAATGTTCAAAGTGCCAAGGATGCATAACACTTCAGTGTTCAGCTCTAGATGGACCAGCTGTATCACATATCATGTCCTCAAGGCCTGTGGGAATATCACAGAAAAGAGAGCAGAAAGACTATAATAGTCAGAAGATGGGAAAGAACACTACTAAATGTAAATTGAATGTGACATTGTTGTAGTCATGAACACGCAGCAGCTGTAGGTACCAAGTCAAGACCTGCATAAACAAATGAAGACATGAAAGCAGGAAGGAGAGTCAGTAATAGTCAGGAGGTGTAATGGTCAGTGAGCATGCCCATGACGGATGTATGAAATTGACGAAAATTGGAAATACTAATGATTTAGACATACAACTTAATTATATTATAGAGACATAGTAAGTAAATATGCATGATACTAGCACAAAATAAACAGGTGGAACAATGGAATAGAAAAGATACACCAAAGTAAATAATCTTTCACAATTGTGTCCAAAATATACACTAGGGGGGGGGGTGTAAGCAACCTCTTCCCAACAAATGCCACTCTGTTGAATAGAAGATTCGTTCTGTGTCTCCCACCCTGTACACAAATAAATTCAAGATGGATTAAAACTGAGAAAGAGAGAGCCAGCCCTTGACACTATTAATGATATTCTGCTATGCTTGCAGACAGGAGCCTAGCATAACTTCCCTCTGAGAAGCTTCATCCAGCAGCTGATGGAAACAGATGCACAGACCCATAGCCAAGCAATAGGACAAGCTTGGGGAGTTTTGTGGAAGAGTAAGAGGAAGGATTGGGGCAGCCAGATGGATCAAGGACTCAATAAGAAGACCTACAAAGTATATTAACCTGGGCCTATTGGGTCTCAAAGAAACTGAACTATCAGCCAAAGAACATGCATAGGGCTGGACCTAGCCCCTCTACACGCATGTAGCAGATGTGCAGCTTGGTTATCATATAGGCCCCCTAACAATGGGATTAGGGACTGACTCTGACTCTGTCGTCTGCTTTGGATCCCTTTCCCCTTATTGGGCTGCCTTCTCTGGCCTCAGTCGGGGAGAATACAATTAATCCTGCTGCCACTTGATGTGCCAGGGTCGATTGGTACTCTTGAAGGTGGGGGGTTCTCTGAGACTGGAAGAGGGTTCTCTGAGACTGGAAGAGGGAAATATGAGAAGGGCTGTGAGAGTGGTCCTGGGAGGAGAAAAGGTTCTGCAATCGGCTGTCAAGTGATGAAATAAAAAAATTAAAGATAAAACCCATAGTGTAAGAACTAAGACCTTTCCTGATAGAGGAGAACATAGGTAAAACATCAGAGGCTCTAAGCACAGGTGAGATTTTGTTTTGTTTAGTTTTTGGGTTTTTTTTTCTCTTCTTTTTCTGACTCCTATAGTTTATAAACCATCTTAAGAATTGACAGATGGAATTGCATGGAAAACTTTTTGTACTGCACAGCCAAGGAAACATTTGCCAGTGTAAAGAGTGTCAGAATGTAAAACCTACAGAATGGGAGAGAGTCATGCCAGTCACGTATCTGGTGGGCTTAAACACCTAAAATAGAAGAACCACAAAAACTCAACATTAAAAATGAGTAATAGATCTAATAAATGGTCTAAATAAATGAATGGAGTTCTCAAAAGTAAAATTTAAATGACCAGTAAGTATTTGAAGAAGTATTCAATATCCTTAGCCAAATTACCCCCTCTCTTAAGATTCTATTGCCTTCCAATCAGAAAGGGTATTACTGAAAGGATAATGACATATGACATTGTTGAGACGATGGGGAAACAGGGACATTTATGCATTTGTAAATGTGCAAACCTGCTATTAAAGTCAGGGTGTTACCGTTACTCAAAAAAAAAAAAAAAAAAAAAAAAAAAAAAAAAAAAAAAACCTGAAACTATAGTGAATTCCAGCTACACCAGTCTTGAATAGATAACTCAAGGATTTTAAGTCTAAATATCACAAAGACATTTGTACATCTGTGCTACTGCTGTATTGTTCACAATGTCTAGGAAATGGAGCCAGTTGGGATTTCATGAAGAAGTGGATGGATGGAGAAATGCAGTGTACAGTCACAGAAATAATTTTTCAGTTTTAGGAAAAGAAAATAATGATATTTGTAGGTAAAAAGTTGATTAGAGAATATTATCTTTAACAAAATAAGGCAGATTCAAACCAGCAAATATCATATTTCCTATCATATCAGAGCTCTAGCTTAACGTGTGTGTGTGTGTGTGTGTGTGTGTGTGTGTGTGTGTGTGTGTGTGTGCTCCCTAGTTATGAAAATAGAAAGGAGCCTGTAAGAAGGGAAACAGAAGTCCTAGTGGAGAAAGATGAAAGAATGAATGTGATATGCAACGAAAACTGGGATGAGGTTAACTAGTAAGAAAGGAACTAGTTGGGGGAAGTATAATGACAAACATGTATCAAATGCCATAGTAAAAATCATTACTAAGTATGAAAACTTAAATGTTTTAATTAATAAAAGTTAAACAAACAATATTCTACAGTGAAATCATTTGTGAATCTATGGTATTTGTTTGTTATGTATATTAAACGCCTTTTTATTTCCAGTATTTTCAACAAGTTTAAGCCAACTATACAGAGAAACATCTGTACCTTGTAAAATTCTAACATTCAAAACATATAAAGAACTCCCACAAGCCAATAATTTAAAAAATCTAAATAATTCAATTTGAAAATTGCCAAAGGACTTTAGTAGACATCTGTCCAAAGCAAACATACAAATCACAAAAGGTATATGGAAAAAGTTCAACATTACCAACCATCGGGAAAATTCAAATCAGAACTATGGAATGGGTCCTTGGACCTGTTAAGACTGGTATTATCATACCAAGCAAAGACCACACGTGCTGATGTGAATGTGGAGAGGTCTCTCTCTCACTTGCTATTCTGAGTAATGAAAACTGGTACAGACACAATGGAAACAATATAGACAGGTCTCTTAACTATTCAAACATCTCTACCATGTAATCCAGCATTCCCATTTCTGGGATTTTATCTAAAATAACTGAAATCAGGATGCTTATTCACCATAGCATCATCCAGGGAAGCAAAGACATGAAAGAAAACTTAAAGGTCCATCAAAGATGGGTATAAAAAGTTGTGATACACACACACACACACACACACACACGAACACACACACACACACGAACACACACACACACACACACACACACAGAAATAGACAGCTAGAGACAGAGACAGAGGTCATATAGTTTTAAAGAAGAGAATCCTGTCATTTATAAAATGGCCTGACTTGAATGGAATTATATTGAAAGAAGAAAGCACAGGGAAAACACCAAAATATATATGATATCACTTACATGAGTGTTCTAAAACAGCCAAACTTGTCAGAGGAGACAATAGAGTATCAATATCCAGGAAACAGGCCAAAATGGGGAGATGATAGCCAGAGGATACAAAGTTTAAATTATGCAGGGTAAAGTGATTCTCAAGATTTACTATATGGGAGAGTGCCTACACCTAAAAATACTGCAATATGTATTTAAGTTTTTCTAAGAATGTAAGTCTTATGTAAAATGTTCTTCAAGCACACCATATATGGTGGGGGGAGTAATTAATAGTAACAATAATAAAGAAGACATGAATCAACATGGAGGGCATGATGGATATTCCTAAGCCGTGGATGGTTTTTGTGAGTGAATACTTAGCTTCAAACCTATCCAGCTGTATGCATTACACATATGCAGCATATTTATGTATCAATAATATGGAACAAATAAATACTCACAACCTTTGTGCGAGATACCTGCTACCTGGCCCACCTACAGTTTCTTTTCACTGGGGGTCCTTCTTATTTATTTTTTGGACTTGGCAGAAAAGGCAGCACTATTTCCTATAAAGGAATTTAACACTAGCAAATACTACAGCCACCCAATACTAAAAAGAAATATGTACATAGATAGATACATAGATACATAGATGATAGATAGATAGATAGATAGATAGATAGATAGATAGATAGATAGATAGATAGTCTCTAAATGTTAAGAAATGCTTGTACTCACATTACCAAAAACACAGAAACCCCCTGACTTCCATTGTTCGTGAGTAAGCCTTTTCCTTTTATGGGTGTTCACGGACAATTTAGATCTGGAAGTTTTAACCATTTAACTTCCTGAGAAAGGAAATTGAAATGACAAAAGTAAATGTGTTCCCAACTCAAGTATGGAAGTAGTTATTTCAGGTTAATTATTATCAAGAACTGTGCAAGACCAAGAATTAGATTAAACATTAGCCTGTAAGATATTTAACAGTGGGGTTCTACAATAAAAACAGAATATTACCCTTTTTAGGTTCTTTCCTAAATGGTCCCAAACTACACATGTGAATGGAGCTAATGCCTAAATAATTAAATGATAATGTCATTATTATTCAATGTAGAAATACACTTGAGAATCAAATTGAATCGTTTTCCCCCCTTGTGGCACAATAACATTTCATGTTCAACCTTACTTAATATATTCCTTGGTTAAAGAAAAAATCCATCTGTATACTCATTGGCTTATAGAGAAGGCCACCGAAGGGCAGATCAGTTCAAGAGGAGAAAACACAATAGCGCTGGGCTAAAGAATGGGAACTTGGCTAAGAATACTCCCACAGTAATTTTGTCCTAAGATGCTCTATTGTTCCCATTTCTTAGTAACCTGTGTCCTCATCCTTTGAACTCTTCACCCTCTGAAGCTTATCAGCTCTGTACCATGGTCAGTGTGTTGTCAACTTTTCCATAAGTGCCTCTGCTTTTTACTCAGCCTCCATTGGGTACTGAAATATTCACATCCTTTAAACATTCATCCAGCTGTCACCAACTGTGGAATGTAGTTCTAGAAACACTTCTTATGTTAAGTTATTTCATCTTCACAACACTAGGATAGATGGTTTTATTGGTTCTATATGACAAATGAAGAAGCTGTGCCATGAAGGGAATAGGTAACTCTTGTAAAGTGAGCTCAGACAATACTGCCTATTTGTATTGTACCAATATAGCCAAATAACAGTCTTTCATAGACAGGATCATTGAGTTAGAGCTTATCAATCTGCCTTTCAAGTATTGTTTGGTTGTAAAAATATCTTCTCTTCTCGTCACTTTTTTCTTTTCTTCCTTCCTCCTTCATTTTCTCCCTTCCTCCCTTCCTTCCTTCCTTTTGACAGGCTCATCTATATATAGTTCAGACTGTCCTTGAACTCACAATTTTACCTCAGCCTTAAGGAAATGCTAGAATCACAGGTGTGCACCATCATATCCTACTGGTTACAAAATTTATAAATGTCATTATTTCAGCATTGAAACTCAAGAAAAAGAGATGAAAAGTAAAAAATTCATAAACATTTTACTCTAAAAGGGAGTTGACAGCTTTGAGAAAAGAATGAAAGTAAGAAAAATGGGCTTAGGCAAGGGGCAGGTCCCATCAAAATCTGCACCTACCAGGAAAGTGGGATAGAGGTGAGAACATCCTATTGAGACTCTAGGTGAGAAAAATATAGGGGATAGGGAAGTAAGTGGATCCAGAGGGTCCTAGAAACCTACAAGAGGAACATTATGATGGGTGGATCTGAGCCCAGGGGTTCTGCTTGATCAAAGGCACCAACCAAGGACAAAAAATGCAACCATCATCAAACCCCTACCCAGATCTAACCAAGGGACAGAACATTCTCCACAGTTAAGTGGAGTCTGGGGACTGACTTTCACAGGATCGCTGGTGCCCCATATTTGGCCATGTTCCTTTGTTGGGGAGGCCCAATGGCACTCGGAGGAAGGATAGCAGACTACCAAGAAGAGACTTGATACCCTAGCACCATATTCAGGGGGAGGAGGTCCCCCTTGGTCACAGTCATAGGAAAGGGGGATTGGGGTGAAAGTGGGAGGGAGGGAGGAATGGGAGGATGTATGGGATGGGATAGAAAATGAGATGTAATATGAATTATTTTATCTTTCAATAAAAATGTGTTAAAAAAAAAAAAAGAAAAATGGGCTTAGGAAGGGCTGCTTGCTTATCCACCTTCTGTCCAAGGGCGCCTATGTCTCTCCAGTCTGCTAATTGCTAATACTAACGAGGTGATTTAGCCACATTCTTCAATATTTTCTATTCCTTTAACTTTATTTGCATTGACATCAAATTCTTCCATCTATGATTCTATGATAAGGCAAATCCTTGAAATAACTTACAACCACCCTCTGATGTTTTTCCTTTATGTTGCATCCAACAGTGGCAATAGTAGAAAGCAGCAGAATGTGTAACTTTAAGATATGATGATAAAATAAAAAAGGGGCTGGAGAAATAGCCATTTAGAGTAGCACTGGTCGTTCTGCTATAGGACCTGGTTCAATTCCCAGAACTCATGTGGTGGTTCACCACCTTGTGGGACTCCAGTTGCAAGAGTCTAATACTATCTTCTAGACAAGGAGGGCATGTTGTACACAGACATACCTGTATAAATACACCTATACATAGAAAATAAAAATAAGAATGGCCTAAATGAAACTGCTGAATATTGGATAAAATATTTTTGATTTTCTAACAATAAATGAAATCCTACTAATCAAATAAATATGAAGCTTATCAATCAAACCAAACAGTAAAACCCTGTATTAATTTTGAGCAAATGACTACACATGAACAAAAATGAATATAAAGTATTAACCAGAAGATAGAAATTTCTAGAATATGTTGGTCAAGCTTATAAATACTTTATATTAGTCCCTCCTTCAAAGAAACAACTAAATATGACCATAAGAATATTGTATTTTCAATCCATGAGCATGAGAGATCTTTCCATCTTCTGATATCTTCTTCAATTTCTTTTTTCAAAGACTTGAAATTTTTTTTCATACAAGTCTTTCACTATCTTGGTTAGAGTTACACCAAGATACTTAATGTTATTTGTGGCTGTTGTGAAGGGTGTTGTTTCCCAAATTTCTTTTTCATCCTGTTTGTCTTTTTTATAAAGGAGGGCTGCTAATGTTTTTGAGTTCATTTTGTATATAGTGACTTTGTTCACGGATTGGTAGGATCAACATAGTAAAAATGGCCATCTTACCAAAAACAATATAGAGATTCAATGTAATTCCCATCAAAATACCAACACAATTATTTACAGATCTTGAAAGAACAATTCTCAACTTCAAATAGAAAAAAACCCAATAGCTAAGACAATACTATACAATAAAAGATCTTCTGGAGGTATATCCATCCCTGATGTCACGTTCTATAAAGCAACAATAATAAAAACTGCATAGGAAAAAAACTGCATGGGACTGGCATAGAAACAGACAGATGGATCAATGGAATCAAATGGGAGACCCATAAATGAACACTTTGATTTTTGACAAAGATGCCAATAACCATACAGTAGAAAAAAGATAATATCTTCAACAAATGGTGCTGATCTAATTGGATTTCTACATGTAGAAAAATGCAAGTAGACCCCTATTTATTACCCTGCACAAAGCTAAAGTCCAGGTGGATTAAAGAGCTCAACATAAAAGTAGACTCACTAAATCTGTTAGAAAAAGAAGTGGGAAAGAGACTTGAGCTCATTGGCACAGGTTACAACTTCCTGAACAGAACACCAACAGCTCAGGTGCTAAGATCAACAATTAATAAATGGGATCTCATGAAACCAAAATGCTTTTGTAAGGCAAAGGACACTGTCAACAGAACAAAATGACAGCCCACAGACTGGGAAAATATTTTCACCAACCCTACATCTGACAGAAGGCTAATATCTAAAATATATGAAGAACTCAAGAAATCAAACACCACCAAACCAAACAATCCCATTAAAAATAGGGTACAGCACTAAACAGAGAATTCTCAACAAGAGAATATTGAATGGCCAAGAAACACTTAAAGAAATGCTTAACATCCCTAGTGATCAGAGAAATGCAAATCAAAATGACTCTGAGATTCCTATCAGAATGTCTAAGCTCAAAAATTCAAGTGACAGCACATGCTGGCAAGGATGTGGAGAAAGAGGACTATTCCATTGCTGGTGGCAGTACAAACTTGTAAAACCATTTGGAAATCAATCTGGTTCTTTCTCAGAAAATTAGGAATTATTCTACCTCAAGACCCAGCCATAACATTCCTGGGCATATACATGAAAGATGTTCCACCATAAAACAAGGAAATTTGCTCAATTATATTCATAGCAGCTTTATTCAGAATCTGGAAACAACCTAGATGTCCATCAACTAAAGAATGCATAAAGAAATTGTGGTATATTTACACAATGGAATAGAACTCAGCTGTTAAAAACAAGGAAGTCTTGAAATTTGTAAGCAAATGGATGGAACTAGAAATGATCGTCCTGAGTATGGTAACCCTGACCCAGAAAGACACACATGGTATATATATTCACTTGTAAGTGGATATCAGCCACATAATACAGGATAACCACACTACAATACACAGATCTAAAGAAGTTAAGTAACAAGGAGGACTCTAAGAAAAGGCTTAATCCTCATTCAGAAGAGCAAACAGAATAGACACTGGAAGCAGTTGAAGAGAAGAGACATGACAGGAGCCTACCATAGAGGTCCTCTGAAGGACTCCAACCAGTGGAGGTGAAAACACATGCTGAGACTCAGAGCCAAACTTTGGAGTGGAGTACAGGAAGTCTTATGGAAGAGTTGGGGGAATAGAAGAAGGACCTGCAGGGGACAGGAGCTCCACAAGGAGATTAATGAAGCCAACAAATCCTGGTGGAGGAAGGGGTTGCTGCAGAGACTGATGTAACACCTAAGGACCTAGACCCTCTGCTCAGATGTACTAGATAGGCAGCACAGTCTCCTTGTGGGTCTCATAACCGGGACTAGGGACTACTTCTGACATGGGCTCTGGTGCCCACTCCTGATCACTTCCCCCTGGTGAGGAAGCCTTGCCAGGTGACAGAGGAAGAGGATAAAGACAGTATAGATGAGACTTGATAGGGTGAGGTCAGATGTTAGGGGAGGAGGTCTCCGTATTTCTGAGGACTAGGGGAGGGAGGGAGGGAGAAGAGAGAGGGGGACCGGGATGAGACAAGTGAGGAGGCTACAATTGGGATGTAAAGTCAACATATTAAAAAATCAAATTAAATTATTAAAAAAAGAAAAAAGAATTTCCAAATCTTCCTAAATTCATTGAAGCTTCATATTAAGTTAATACATAAATCCAAGTAAAACTATTTACCCAGAGAATGAAAGAAAGTGATCTTGGCCTTCAGTCATTGGCTGGATTGGAGAACTCTGGCTTTTCAGATGATCAGGTCTCTGCAGGCTGGTTAAAAGGCAGCGTTTTTCCAAAGGAAGGAAACAAACCAGAGATTCTCATCTATAGGCTGTTATTTCATAAGCTACCCCCTCGGAGTAATTAAGATCCCACATTTCTACTTAAGTTGGGGTTGTTTCTACGTGGAGGAGGGCAGTCATGAACAACTATATTCAGTGGGCACTGGAACACAAAATCTCACCTCCAAAAATAAGGAAAACAGAATGCCATGAATAAAATTAGTTTAAAGTGGAGCCAACCCGATATTACCATTAGGCCCTTGCCAGAAAATAATGGGAACCCAATAACTAACTCCACATAATTTTGCCGAAATAACTTCACACATAAAATTATAAGCAAATGATGCACTTATTTCTAAGTGAGCAAACACAGCAGGGATATGATGTGAGAGCATCAGCCAGAAAAAAGAAACAACAACATCAAAACATTGGAATTACCAAGAAGAAACATTGGACTTGCAGACAAAGATTTAAAACTATGTTTTCTGTATTTAAATATGTAAAATATGTATCTGCTGGCCTCTAAGAAGTATTTAAAATACCATATATTTTCTTAGAGATTTATTAGATCTTATAGGTCATACATATATGCATGCAACAAATGTGAAAAGAATAAACTCAAGAAATCTAAATAAAATTTAAAATATAAAATTGAATTCCACCTTTTCTTATACATAGGAGATAATTAGAAAACTAGGTCAGTTGCCCTAAGTCTGGAAAAAATAAAAATGAAAAATAAGATAGAGAAAAGTGGAGCTTTTAAATATACACCATGAATTTAACTGGAATCCCAGAACACTACAGCCAGGAAAAAATGAAGCAGAGGCACCATCTGGAAGGCCAAACATCAGAATTCCTTAGATATGGCAGGTCCTAATTCATGGAGTTAGAAACACAAGTTCCCAGAAGCAACATAAAATAAGTCACATGTAGTCAAATAATAACACTGCATGAAAGAGATAGATACAAAATATTAACAACACTATGTAACAAATAAAAAATAAAATACAAAGGCATTGCTTTAAAATAAGTAGGAAACTGGCACTTTTCTGGAAAAGAATGGAGTTGCTGGAAACCAATGGAATGACTTCTTTCCTCTACGCTTGAAAAAAATAATTGACAAACCATAGTCCTTAACCACCAAAACACCCAAAGAGTGAGATAGGCAAGTCATTTCATCTCTCTCTTCTACCCTAAAATGCAGTGTTGAGCATTATCCAAGCTCATGAAGAACACTGTCTAGATGTACTTGGGGAAGGGGAGAGGAAGATGACTTTTAGAAAATGTGATAACAAAGGAACAGAAGAGACAGGAACAAGTGAGGGCAATTAGAAATAAATACTAAGAAAATAAAAACAACATTGGTTTGCAGTTTTTACATTCAACCACAGAGGTAAAAGATAGAAAACTAACCATTTAAGCCTGAGAAGGCATGAGAGTAGTTAAATGCTCTTTGTTAGCATAGAAGGTGAAAGCAATGATTAACTTTTAGCTTTGACAAGTTAAATATGCAGGCTGTAATTTCCAGAATAGTCATAGAAAGAGAAATATAACCTTTATAGCAGGAGGTAATTAAATTCAATGAAACGTAGGGAAAGAAACAAGGTGAATAAAAGCCGGCTTATCCCACTTGAAGACAAGAATAGAAAGGAAAATATGAAATGAGTTAAATAAAACATATGAAATTGTAGAAATGATCTGATGTATTGGCATTAAATATAAGTAAGCTGCATAGGATAGACCTAGACCCCCTATAGATATATAACAGATGTGCAGCTTAGTTTTTATGTGGGACCTCTAACAGCAGGAGCAGGGGCTGTCTCTGACTCTGTTAACTATGTTTGGATCCCTTTCCCTTAACTGGCCTGCCTTGTCTAGCCTCAAATGAAAAATTTGCTCTGCGCCCTACTACAATTTGATTGGCAAAGGTGGGTTGATATTCATGGGAGGTCTCCCCTTCTCTGAGCAGAAAGTGAGGAAGGTATGGAGGACAGGAGGTGAGAGGGAGGCACTGGGAGGAAAGGAGGGAGGGGAAGTTCTGATGTGAAATTATTAATTAATTAATTAATTAATGAAAAAGCATCATAGAAAGCAGATAGATGGATAGATAGATAGATAGATAGATATAGGTAGATGATCGATATTTATGTGTGTAAGGTAAATGTTCCTTTTAAGTGCAAATATTATGGGACTCGAAATATGTTTGATAATATGTATGCTACCAATGAACCTGAGAAAACATGTTCTCTTATCTATATATTTTTAAAAAATAGAAATATTGAACTTCCCTGAGAGCACTGAGCAAGAGAGAGAAGGTTTCATACACATTGACATCAAACAGTATATAAGCTTCAGTTACTGCTCAATTAGTTCACAAATTGAACACATAGGTAAGAATTTCTGTAGGTTTGGAATGTAATAAGGGCATGTCCAACAAGGCATAGATCAAAGAAGAATTCACAATGTACATTAGAATATATTTTAATGGCTTATAATGATATTATTACAGATCTAACCAAGAGGGTTGCAACTTCAGCAATATGAAAGAGAAAACTATAGCAGCCCATGAGTTTTCTGTAAAGGAATCAAGTCCGGCAATTAATGAGTTCATAACATTCTCAAGATACTGGAAAAGAAATAGAAACAAAACCTGCAGATGTAAAAATAGAAAGCATCCAACAGAAATCAACATACATTTTAAAAAAACAGATCCTTTCTGAAGTCTCTGAAGTCTAACCAAAAAAAAAAAAAAAAAAAAAAAAGGCTAAGTATCTGACAGGACTGTGAAAAGCCAGAAGGCTCTCACAGTCGACATCAATTCTCAATTGTGGGCTTCAGTACTGAATGGCAGACATCAGAATATTAAAAGGAAAGGGACATACAGACTCACTAGACAAATTCCTTACATGTCAATTTATTTACATATATATGTAACAACAGTAGTAAAAGAAGAGGTCATGAAATCAGGGGAAACCCAGTTCTGGGGGCAGACATGAGAGGGATTGGAAGGAATAGAGGAAGGGGAAAATGACTTTTTATATTTAAATTAAATTTAAAAATATTTTTAATAAAAACCACTTAATAAAGGGACTGAGGACCTAGCTCACTAAAAGAAGAGTTTCCTAGTAAGTATATGGCCTTCGGTTCAATGCTAAGCATAATCAAAAGAGAAAAAAAAATGCTATTAATGAAAATATTTTAAAACATTGAATATTTGATCTTATTATACTATTTCAGCCACATTTTAAACAAATCTAATAAAAGTTGATTTTTTTTTTTTTGGACAACATGACAACCTTCTATTGGGCCACAGTGTTATAAGATCTCATGGTCCCCACTTTAGCATTACAGGACAGTCACAATTCTAATATTTGGAAGCATAACTTCCTATATTATTTACTAAGAATGTCCTCTTAACTCTGATTTATATTCTGGGAAATAACTTCAGCAAAACACCACCCAGGAATGTATCTTCTTTTCTGGAGTTGCATACTAGAAAGTGGTCCATCAAGATGAAGGCTCCTCCTCCTCTCATCTCCCAGATCTCACAGTAAGAAATTATCTGCCGTCTTTGAACTATTACATTGCTCTTTTTCCATCTCTTATTATTTATAATAGGGCTTGGCAACCAGTTTCTATAAAGTGCCAGACCTTTGAACTTTTACACAGTACTTTTTCCAACTCTTATTATGATTTATAATAGGGCTTGGCAACCTGTTTCTATAAAGTGCCAGATAGCAAATGTTTCAGGCTTTCCAGGTCATGTGGTCTTTGTTGCAACTACTCAACTGTGTCATTTTAGGGCAATAGCAGCCATACGTAACATGTAAACAAATGTGTGGCTGTGTTCCAACAACACTTTATATTTTTAAAAAATGCAGGCAGATAGAATTTGGCCCACGGCTTTGCCAATTCTGACTTATAATAACGCTTTGAGCTGTAGTTAATTGTCTAATATTAAATTATGCTCTCATTGAAAGTAAAGTATATATTTTATTAATTTTAAAATCATAACCAACACTTTGAACACTTGCTTTTCCAGGCCTAATATGAAATATTTTAGATTAATTAACTCACTGAATTCTCACAAAAATTAAGTGCTCTCTTTACCAGAATTTATAATGAGAGAGTGGTTCAAAGCCAGAAGGAAGTCAGTCAATAGCCAATTAAGTGATAAAGCCAGGACTGAAGCTCATTGTGTTTAACCCTAGCATTCAATTCCTATTGGCTGCCCTCTGCTTTCTATTATGTACACATATTTCAAAATAATAAGTGAATCAATGAAAGAATTACTGTCTAAATTGTCTCTGTAAAAACTTGTATTACTGGCTGGAAGTGCTTGAATCCCAGCACTTGAGAGTCAGAAACAAGCAGGGATGTGTGAATTAAAGGCCAACTATCTGGTCCAGGACATCTAGAGCTATATAGAAGATCATTTCAAAAGAAGAAGAAAACAAGCAACAACTTTAGGTTACTGGGTTGGAGAAATGGATCAGCAGCACAGAACACTTGTTGCTATTACAGAGGATTTAGCTTTAATTCCCAGGCCCCAAGTGATATGCAGAGTCATCTGTAACTTCAGTTCCCAGATATCTAATGCCCTTTTCTGACTACTATAGGTACTAAGCATGCACATGGTGTGCATACATACATGTAGACAAGTTACATACACGTAAAATAAAATAAATATATCTGAAAAGGAGTTTAAATCTTCTATTGCACAAATATAACTGTGATAAAGAGATCTAAAATCCCCTCACAAACTGTCCTATGGTTGTTAACATTTTTCCTGCAATGAAATCAAATGGAATCTGGACTAGCTATTTCAAAATGGAACATTCCTGCATAGGAACTGGCATGGTGATTCTGAAGAGGAAAACATTAGAAAAAGCATTGGCCGGTTCCAGAGATGACACTGTCTGTGACTGACAGGAAGCACAAATCTCCATTTCAGTCAACCATTCCAAACAGCTTTAGGATGAGAGGATGAGCCAACGGAGGGAAGGCAAAGAACAAGCAAGCAGGCTTCTCCCAGTCACAAAGAACCACAGAATCATAATCAGACTTCTTCTCTCCAGAGTGCAAAAGGCATTTTTATGAAGAAATAGAGACATTCTTTATATTTCTGGTTTAAGAATTTAAGAATACAAACACAGAGCAATACTGTGTGTTAAAGTTGGCCTAGACACTGAAGCTGAGGAGTACCAGTAAGCTGGGAAATATCTGAGCCACACAGAAAGGTAAGCAAGGGCTACATAAACAGTTTCTTTGTCAAGAAAAGGGTAGTCAGAAGACCCTGGGGCTAGGTTCTATGTGATGTCAGAAGTTGCTAGAAGAATGATGCAGGATAATCAAATCAGGTCTAAAAGTAACAAAAAAAAAAAAAAAAAAAAAAAAAAAAAAAAAAAAAAAAAAAAAAAACTCATGTAGCCTATAGTTCCCTAAGAGTAAAAAGGCACAACTTCCTATGCATAAGCCTATTTATCTACATGGCACAGTTTCAGGAACTAAATGTATATTAAATAAAATATATTGATTGGCCTACTGAAAACCCTCCTGAATATGCACAGATATGAATGGCTAAGTCTTCTACCCCTACATTTTCACTTCTCTGTTATCTATACTTAAATTTTGCTGACTCCTTTTGACGAATGCACAAGTTTGTGCTCCAAAGACCTCTCCCTTTCTATGTATATCAATACATTAATTCACTTGAAATAGCACAACAAAACATTATTAACTACATAATTATACATGGCAGAAAGTTTGCTTCTTTTCACATAGGTTTGGGAGTCCAATCTTAGTACTCCAGCAAATTCAACATCTGGTGACCAACCTGTCCCTGTTTTGTAGGTAGCATGCTTTCATTTTTTTCTTCACATGGCAGAAGCAAAGACTTTATTTTCTTCCTTGAGGGCTCTTCCCTCATGACCCAACAGCTCCCAAAGACCACACCTTCTAGTGCCGTCCCATTCATGACTAGGTTTTAACGTACACACTTGGGGAAAATTCAAACACTCAGACCAAAGTAATGGCAATCTTGTTTTTTTTTTTAATGGCTTCTTTGTTGACAGTATAGTGTGTTTAAGTAGATAAGTGTTTCAATAGGTAAATCAAGGAAAGATTAGTTTGGTTAAACGAAGTCAAAGAGCATAATTCCAGAAACTCCTCTCAGGAACACAGGACACAAAATTAGAAATACTATAAATGTTAATATTTACTAAAGCCCAAGTTGAGGTGTTTTTTCTCATAGCACTTTAAGCATGGAAACTTCCTTATATATATAATGTTATATCCTCATTCACTCAGTGATTTATTTTTGCAGGAGTTTTCATCCAACTTAGGGTCTTGTGAATGCTACGCAAGTGCTTTTCCACTGAGTTAGACCTCCACCTGTATCAAGTGGTTTTAGCAGAATGAGTTGTTCTAAACTCCTTTCATACACAACAATTTAGAGCTGACTTTTTTTTTAAGTTTCATGAGATAGATTTTGGGAAGAAGGATGTGGACATTTAAATGTGTGTAATTCGTGTTTCAAAATATAGAAAATATAAACTATTACAGAATGAACATTAGTTTAAAAGTACCAAAGTATTTTTCCTGCTCTCAGCAAACCTCAGCTGCCTATAGTTCCTGTGTAGGGCTGAGGCTATATGGTCTTTCCGTTATCTACTTTGGCATTTCTATCAACTCTGTTCATGTGTTTAAAAATCATGTTGATGAGACTTCATATGTGTAGCTACTTACCTCCCTGAGAGACACAATCTCACAGTAAACTGATCTGGTTTTACAATCTTTCAATGATCCCTGAGCCTTAGGTGCAGAAGTTGTATTGTAGGTGTATCCATTGCTACCGGACTCCAAAACTCTGGATTTTGATTGGTTGGTTGTGGTCTTCCATTTAATGGCCTCCTTCTGCTGCAAAGAGAACTTTCCTCTATGGGGAATGAAAGCTACACTTATCTCTGTGTATAAGGACGAATACTTAGGATGTACATAGGAACCATGTTGGTTTACTGATGTGGTAGTTGGAAGTTCTCCTCCAAGATCCGTAGCTTCACTAGCCTTAGATGAGGACAACTGAGGAATGATGAGAGTGGGAGAAATAGCTTCTCCCAGGGAAGAGCACAGCAACTCATTATCCAATACCAAATGCTTAGCCCAGAAAAACCAAGTACAATAATTTTATACAGACTAAGCAGGTTGTACTTATGTATGTGAGCATGTTACACATATGTGTGTGAACAATATGTATATATATATATATTATATGTTATCTATTACATCATATGTTATATATTAACAATGAAAAAGAAGCAAATTTGAAAAAGAGAAAGGAAGGGTATAGGTAGTGAGGGTTTCAAGAGAGAGAAGGGATAGAGAAATGACGTAATTATACTAAAATCTCAAAAATAAAATAAATAACTAAAAATAAAGTCAAATATAGTTAGTCAATTTGAATAACCAAACTAGTATATTTAATCTTAGAAAAATCAGTCTGCTAAGAATAACAACAGAGTATGTGCATCTGATTCAACAAGCTATTCTGTGGGTTTAACAAAAGTTTGTTTTTCCCTTTTATTAAAAATTGATTCTATTTTCATACAATATACCCTGATTATAGTTCCTTCTCCTTCTCTCCCAGTTCTTTCCCCACCTCCCCACCCTTCACTACCCACTCCCTTTCTTTATCTTATTACAAAAGTGAAGACTTCAAAGAGATAAGAACAAAACATAACAAAATAAAGTATAAGATAAAACAAAAGCCATCACATCAGACTTGGACAAGGCAAACCAACAGAAGAGTCCCCAAGAGAAGGACAGGAATCAGAAACTCATTCACACACTCAGCAGTCCCATAAAAATACTAAACTGAAATCTCTAATGTAAACACATAGAACCTGATGCAGACCCCAGCCAGCCCTTTGCATGCGGCTTCAGTTTCTGTGAGTTCATGTAAGATTTGCTCGGCTGATTTAGAAGGCTCTGTTCTCTTGGTGTCCCTGGTCCTCTCTGGCTTTTATACTCTTGTTCTTCAGGGTTTCCTGAGGTCTGAGTGATTGGGCTTGATGGATATATCTCACTTAGAACTGTGTGTTCCAAAGAATCTCTCCACATCATGTCTGGCTGGGATTTTTGTATCTCTTCCCACGTGATGCAGGAAGAAACTTCTCTAATGATAACTGAATAAATAACTGACCTATGAATGCACAGAACATCATTAGAAGTCATTCTATTGATACTGTTGATTTTTAGAACAGTAGTATTTGGTTATGTCTGGTTATTGGCCACTCAAGCAATGTCAGGTATTGATTCCATCCCATGTAGTGGGTCTTAAATTAAATCAGACATTGGTTGGTTACTCACACAAGGTTTATACCACCATTGCCCTAGCATATTTTGAAAGCAGAACAAATTGTAGATCAACGTTTTCTAAAAGGATTTGAATACATAAACATGTGTTCACTGTAGCTACCCCAGCAATAGATGGTATTTTTAAAAGTCAATCTTGAGTTACAAACTTATAGGGGCAAGGGTCACTTAAGGGTTGTTACACCATTGGAAAAGAGAATTGCTCTGCCAAATTATTGGTGATTGCTTCAGTGAATAATGGGGTCTGGTGCTTGGCCTTTCAAAAAGCTTTATGATCCAACTAATGAATCATTTCCTGGGTCATTTTCCCTGAAGAAATATCAAGTGGGGGAGGAATCCATATAGGTAAGCACAGATCCTCTGATTTTAAGATGGCAGTAGCCACGTCATGACCAGAGGACAGATTATTACAATACAGGTCTGTAATACTATGCAAATGTAGCCACTGTCGAGACATAATGACTACCTATACCTGTCAATTCATGACTTTCTGAATATCTTCAATATTGATGTTAAGATAAAGAAAGTGCCTGTCCAAGTATGCAAATATCCATTGTTTGGCATCCAGTGCATTTTTTCCAAGTGCTCTCTTCTTGACAAAATAATGATACATATGAAGAGAACATCTGAGTAAACAGAGATGAAATGATCATAGTCACCTGCCAGGTTGTGGTCGTGCACGCCTTTAAACCCAGAACTTGGGAGGCAGAGGCAGATGGATCTCTGTGAGTTCAAGGCCAGCATGATCTACAAAGTACGTCCAGGACAGTCAATGAGACACAGAAACTATCTTGAAAAACTGAAGGGGGAAAAAGATTATGGTTACCAGTAAAGTTGGAGAACACCACATGCTTTGATCTGGGGTCCTGGTTGTACCTCTAAAATCATTTTGTCTATAAAACCAAAGAAGCTCTAAATGGTAAAGAAAGATATCTCTTACACAGGATGATATGAATCTAAAGATATTAGGTTAGTCAAAGTTTCAGACACCTGACCGTGAATAACATGAGACTAAAAATTTGAGGAGGGAGAAAGAAATAAAGACTAGGAATGGGAATTGTGTAAGCTATTTAAAATCTTCATAGAATCCCAGTTGATGGCTACAACTTCATTTAGGAAGCAAAATATAATCTAAAAGGAATTGGAATTTCAAATCCCACAAGTAATCTACTGCTTGCAGGTATGCTCTTGTCCTCCTATACTTATATTCTGAGAGACTCCCATGATGCCAATTAACTCATCAAACACAGAAAGCTTATTAATATGACATTCTGGAAAATCAATAAGAACAACAGTTCCAGTGCTCTGTTGCCCAGAAGAAGATTATTGACAGTATTGAGGTACAGCTAGGAAATAAGATAACCATGGGCTCAATAAGTCACATGTGAATAAGAAGATCATAGGAAAAGAATGCAGCTCACGTAGAGTATTGGAAGGTTAGTTGCAAGAAGGTTCTGAGAAAGGAAAACTGGAAGCAAAAGAAAAAGGAGAAAGGAAAGAATGTGACCAAAAAGTGATTAGCAATATTTACATTGACTTTCATCATCATGACCAGACATAACATCAATGCCATTGCTCTTGTCTACATGTCAGTGCACAGTTTAATTTTATTTTCTAGTACTAACTCTTTGGGGGGGGGGATGTATACTACATAATGCCATGTGCCAGCTGTCACTCACAGTTTATTTTCTATTATATGCATTAGATTTAGGAATGGACCAAGTATTTATACGTTGCCTGAGTGTCTCTTAAACTTTCTTTTTAATGTACCTGAGGTACAAATGAAAAGAAGTAGGGAAGGGCAACAGTCTCCCATGCCATGTGGAAAGTTGCTGAGAAAGGGAGGCAGACATACTGGCTGGTCAGGGTGCTTCCTCACCTTGACTTCTCATGAGCTGTTTACAGCAAGGTGGCCAAGAATGTTGTACACATGGGTGATTCCACTTCCTATCAACTTACATAAAATTGATATTTCCAAATTTAATTGAAAATACTCCTAAGGATGTGTTATTCACAAAATTCCTAATCTATTCCATAAATATTGCTTTTATTTCCTCAGACGAGGAAATGAGATGAGAGCCATATCCAAGTTTGACAAATACATGACATGGGCTGAGCCTGGAGTGTTTCTATCTAACTACCCCTAGGCCTGAAAACCTAGCCCCCATTCAACCTAATCCTCTGCAAGCTCTGGCTTTGTGTTTTGTTTTGTTCTTTTGATTTTTCGAGACAGGGTTTCTCTGTGGAGCCTTGGCCATCCTGGACTCACTTTGTAGACCAGGCTGGCCTCAAACTCACAGCGATCCGCCTGCCTCTGCCTCCCGAGTGCTGGGATTAAAGGCGTGCGCCACCATGCCCACCTCAAGCTCTGACTTTGAAGGCTTCAAGTTCTAGCCTCTATCTGCTAGTCTAGGCCTAGAATGTTTTCAGCCTCTGAGACTTACTGCTAAAGAAGGCCACCCTTTCTAGTTCTTTCTGAACTCTGGGTGGCTGTTTCAACTCAACTTTTCTGCCTCAAACTCCTCTCTGAGGTGATTGATTATGTTGGCTTCTTTCATCTTCTGAGTGAATTTCTTTGCTTGGAAAAACTGCCTCTAAACTCTAGAAACTGACCTGAACAGAAGTGAAGGAACTACAGTAACTCAACTGAACTCCACCCAACCCAACTCACTTTTCTCCCTGCACTGCTCTTATGTAGCCTGTCTTTCCTGTTTGTTCTCATTAGAGTTGGGCATATCTTATATGTGACTCATTTTGACAAATCTTTCTCTGATTCATCACTTTGTTTGCCCCTGATTAGATGAAATATTTAGGATTAAAGATGTGTACTAAGTGTGTGTCTATATTCCAGCCTGATCACACAGACTTTATATGTGATCCCTTGCCATAGTAGCCATCTTGCTGAATTAAACTTTCTGTACACCACTCAGATTTTTTTTAAATCAGAAAGAATGGAAACTCTTAAAATCTAGTTTGTAAAAGTTCCAGTAAATTGGTTTGATGCTTGACGGCTAGAAAGAGAGACAGGGACAAGATAAACACCTCAGTGATCACAAAGCCTCACCAGAGAAATGTGAAAAGAGAAGCAAATCTCACAAATCCACTCACAACAATCAGCTCAGAATCTCTTAGAAGGAGAGACTTAAGACTCTGTTTGGATATTTCATATTCAGCCCTCAGAAAACAAAAACAAAACCTCAGTGAAATGAGAAGCTTATTTTGCTGTAAACCCAATTAAAATATTTCCTTGGTGAATGTAACTATATATTCTAAATCTTACATCTTGTGTGTACTCGTTTTCACTTCCCTCCCCAATCTGTTTGCCTTCTGCATTTGAGGCAGTATTGATAAATCACAAAACTCAGTAGAACGAAAACATCTGAGTATTTGAATACATTTACCTTACTATTATCTTTATCTCACAGAACTTCATAGCTGTGTTTTAAGAAAAGAAATTTTAAAACAATCCCATATGCATACAAAGAGCCCAATGATTCTGGATTAAAACAACTATTAATCACATATAAACTACAAAATACCATGCTTCCCTTGAAATAATGAGGTTTGACCAAGTATTCGAATGTTTCTTTAATTTATTTTCAGCGTCGTAGCATTTTTTATTTCCCCTCCTGTTTTTTTCAATTTTTACATACATATTTATATTATTACACACATATACAATAAAGTACCTACAGCAAGAAGAACTGTGAAACAATCAGAAATTATATAAATGCTACATTCATAGTGTTTTGGCTATTGGTATTTGGCAATCTTGAAGAAAACCTCTTTCCTATCTTGGTGAATCTAAATTTCTGAATGTAAATCAGTATCTATCATATCTCATCTTTATCAACTTAAAACATCTATCTAGACATAAAAACATGGGATTGGGTTGTTCTGTAAAGACATAAAACACCATATTTACTATAGGATGTAGAATGGCTGGTTCCTCCCTACACCAAAGCTATTTGTGAGAAAACTGACCAATAAACAGCAGTGTCAGCTTCCTAATACAGGTAATGAAAATCTGCAGTTTAAAAAAGCAACAATACTTAAAAAGGACTTCATTTCATTAAATGTGTAACCCTTGGAACAAATAAGCCCTTGATAATATTTTAGCTAATTAAGAAATTTCAATTATATGAGATCGGACACCTCCAGGGTGTCATGGTTATAGAACAAGAAGGATCCAAAGGAAGATGCTTACACCTCACTCTGACGGGGAAACAGAAGAGACAAGGGTAGTGGTTAAAGAGAGGAAACAAAGTAGGAGAGGAAACACAGAAAGAGATGAGGGAGAAAAGCAGACCCTGGGAGAAAGGGGACAGGAGAACAAAAGGCCTATAGAGAAAAGAGAAACTGTGGGCAGGGGCAGCTCTATGACAAGCTAAGTCAGGGTAGGCTTCTATGGAGATATGAGAAGGATTCTAGGAGAGACTTCTAGTAGCAAGGGTCATAGATACTGAAGAGGACAACCTCTAACTAGATAAGTCCCCTAGTAGAGGGAGGGGAACACCAACCAATCAACAAAAACTTTTACCAAAAAAATTCACCATGCCTACAAAATGTGCAGGGGTAAATATAGAGTAGATATAGTTGAGATTGAGGGACTGCCCAACCCAAGATTCACTCCACGGAAGAGAAACAACTCCTGATATTATTAATGATACTTTGCTATGCTTGCAGACAGGAGTCAAGCAGAGGTGTCCTCTGAGAAGCCCCAGCAGCACCTCAAAACAGATGCTGAGACTCATAGCCAAATATTGGGTGATACATAGGAAATCTTCTGGAAAAGTGGAAGGAAGGAGAAACTAGGACCTGGAGGTGACAGGAGCCTCACAAAAAGACCAACACAGCCAACTAACCAGGGCCCAGAGGGGCCTGTTGAGACTGAAGCACCAACCAAGGATCTGGCATGGACTGGACCTGATGTAGCCGAGGGCCATCTTTGGATTCATATGCATACCCTAGGAAGGGGCATGAGGGAGGCTCTCTCTGACATGGACTCTCTTACCAGCTTTTCAATCACTTCCTCCTGGCTGGACTGCCTTGCCCAGCCACAGAGGAGGAGGACACACTCAGTTATGATAAGACTTGATGACCCTGGGGGAATACCAAGGGGGGGGGGTGCCCCTCTTCTGAGGAATAGGGGAGGGGGATGTAGGAGAAGAAGGGAAGGTGGGGCTGGGAGGTGAGGAGGGATAGAGCTATGACCAGGATGTAAAGTGAATGAATAAATCAATTAAAAATAATACAATTCTGATGGGTGTAAGATGGAATTTCAGAGGCAGTAAACTTTAAACCCCTACCCAGATCTAGCCAATGGTCAGAACATTCTCCACAGTTGAGTGGAGAGTGGGATATGACTTTCTCACGTACTCTGGTGCCTCACATTTGACCATGTCCCCTGGAGGGGGAGACCTGGTGGCACTCAGAGAAAGGACAACAGGTTACCAAGAAGAGACTTGATACCCTATGAGCATATACAGGGGGAGGTAATCCCCCTCAGGAACAGTCATAGAGGAGGGGAATAAGGGGAAAATGGGAGTGAGGGAAGAATGGGAGGATACAAGGGATGGGATAACCATTAAGATGTAACAAGAATAAATTAATAAAAAAAATAAGTAGGAAAAAATACAATTAAAACTAAAAGAATTTTTAAAAAAAGAATTTCAAATAATAGTTTTGTGAAGCCATATAGACTACAAACCACAACCATGACCAGTATGGCAAGATACACCCTAGAATGCAATAGTGACACCTGTATCATGGGGGTAACCAAGAGACATATAATTGAACTTAAGGCCCACACAAAGAGGAAGGAGTTACCCCAGCCAACTACCTATAACCAGTGAGATCATAGACACTAGAGCAGAACCTACTACAGCCACTTTTCTGAAACAGAATAGTTCCCAACTGTATTCTAAATACCTACACTTACATCCCCATGTAAGACGAACAGTCACGCCTCAACAAAAAAAAATTTTTTTACAGCAGATAGAGACTATCACAGAAATCCACAACTAGTCAAAATGCATAGAAAAATTAACAGTGGGGTATGAATTCTGTAGTGATATTTCTATCACACAACCCCTACACTTAAGTTCATGAAACATCGTAGAAGAGAGGGCAGACAGAGTATTAAAAGCCCAGAAATCTGCTTTAAAATAATGTCCTCTGTGTATATGAGAGGGAGATGCACCTGTGAAATTTCAACAATATGGTTGCTTAAATAAGACTTGAGCAGTGACAACACCAGTTGTCATGCCAATGTAAGCAAGGTAAGTCTTATAAGACCCCCTTCTCTACATGAAGAGCTACAGCCAATTAATGGTTACTAAAAGAGAGCAAGTCAGTCTTTTCTGAGGACAGCCCACAGATAGTTTATCCAATGCCAAGTGGCTAGCTCTAAACACATATACATACAATAATGCTGAATAGAGTCAGCAGGTTTTATGTGCATGTATATCAATAATTAAAGAATGGCTCATAAATTTGAGAGGGAGAGAAAACACAAGTTGTTGGAAAGGGAACAGGTGGGATGGAAAATCATGAAGCAAACAATCTCATATATAAGCTGGAAATTAAAAACAAAAGGTGCCTTTTCACTGGCCACATAGGACTTTGCACTAAAAAAGCCTTTATTTCCTAAGGATTAGCAGTGGATTTCAGTACAGTTTTCCAAAGAGGGTAAGTTAGTTTACATTACAATTAAGTGAAGGGCCAAAGGCAGAAAATGCACAAAAACAGCACTAGAGATATCAACACTGGTAGAACCATTTTAACTTTAGTTTGTAAACTAAACAAAGGACAAAAATTCATTACAAGACAAATATCAGAAGCAAGAATTATATTAACATTGTATGAAGCCCTTTCTAAAATTGAAATAGTAGCCCAGTAAAGACTGACTCCTTGTTTCTGAAACTCATTAACAATAGATTGTCAAAGGGAATTCCAAACAATGAAAGAAGGATTATAATGATCCTCAATATTTTTTAATTATCTATAAATAATTTGTAAAAGTAATTTTTAAAACAAAATTTATGCCAAAATATGGCACTTGGCAAAGTAATACACTATCAAATTTTACATGTACATTTGACTTTCTAATACAGAACAGTGAGTTGTTTTTTTTTTAAGATCCTGATAAATATTTAAGTTCTGTCAAGCATGGAGTTTTTGGCACACCTATTAAAATCTGATGTCACAGACCTAAAGTAGACACAGACATTATATAAGGCCAAAAGGCTGACTGAGTTCCCATTAAACTGAAGTCATAGTAATAGACCATTGACCAGGTGTGGCCCATGGTCTATGATTTTCTAGCCTCTATTCTAATGCATTTTGATGTGACAAATCAGCATTATTATTATGATGTTAGAATGACTGGTATAAGTTGAAATACATTACTGTTCAAGACAACTTGGTTTTTTGACTCCAAAATGCATCAGAGGAAAGAACTTTGTAAAGAATTTTCCAATCTTACCATGTTAATGCTACTTATACCCTTATGCAATTTAATGTCACACTTTACATGTTTCATTGGTGTATAAAAAACCACCAAGTGGAAAAAATCCATTAAATGACTCAAAGTGGAAAACTCAACCATTATAGTTTATCTCCAGAAAGATAATACTAAACCTTATCTATTTACATTTAGCCAGGGACATATAGTTTTATTGCTTACAGAATAAAAACATAGAGTCAAACTAATGATGAAGCTGTTTAAGTTTCCCTTTGGATGGGTTTATAGTCAGCCAATGTGGAGTTCACAGCAATGGGAGATAACACCCAAAGGAGAGGAAAAATGATGGAGAAAAAAGTGACAATTTCTCTATAAATAAGCCATCCAATTGTAATAGAAAGACGGGATTTCATAGGTGACCCTCTAAGTGCATGCATTCATAGACATATTCTGGTAAAGTCATCCCTAGAAGGTTTATTCTCTTGAACAGTTTGCAGATAATCTTCATTT
The DNA here is from genome assembly GCF_903995435.1 of Acomys russatus. NCBI lineage: Eukaryota > Metazoa > Chordata > Mammalia > Rodentia > Muridae > Acomys > Acomys russatus. The sequence goes on along the minus strand of NC_067147.1, from coordinate 17,883,956 downwards.
TCTTTTCTTTTAGGTGTACAGCCATTGCCAATGAAATGCATTTGTATTAATTCTTTTTCTTCAGGCTGTGACAAAATATCAGAAGCAACTTAAGGATGAAGATGATTATTCTGGCTCACAGTTTCAGAGGAACAGGTCATCATGCTGGGGAAGGCTTGGAGATTGGACTAGCTATGTGTGTAGGATGCAACAGAGTCTGGTGAACATGGGGCAAAACAGAATGCAAAGAGTTAGACCAGAGCTAGGGATGAGTGTAACCTTAAAGTCCTATATCTAGTGACTTTTACCAGCCAGGCCTTCCAAAAGTTCCACAGCCTTCAAAATAACACTGGAAAGCAAGCCTTGAAAATATGTAAGGACATTTGATATTGAAAGTATTACATATTTGGTAATGCTTCTGTACAACCAAATCTTACGTAGTTCAGTTTTCAACTTGCTATGACCCTTATGTCTAGCACTAATTTGATTTTGTGTGTATACACTTTGAGTGAGAATTTCCCACATTGATTAAATAACAAAAACTTGAATAGGTATATCACAGGTTGTCATTTAATTTTTCTATCTAAAAGGCTTTTGATTTTGCAACTTTCTGTCATCTCTATCCCAATATAAATTGGGATACTGTGAGCTGAAAGTTGTCTGAAGCTTGCATTTTTGATGTTTTGCTAATAATGGGTTTGGTCCATATTTAGGGGTTTGAGGGACAATTTCTGGCACCACTATTATGTCTACTTGGAAACATCACAATATCCAACAAAGTATTCAGCTCATATTTTCCTGCACTTTCTCATCCCAATCCTAAACTTGTTGGCTGAATGAGCTAAGTCTTTCCATGATGGATTTTCAGCTCCAGCCCTGATGGTCTTTATACCATTACTTTCTGCAGCAGAATTTATAGTTGTTTGGGTAAATTATATCATTGGTAAACTACTCAACCAACTACTTTAATTAAACGAGGAACTTCCTCGTCATCCTATATTGGGCTTTTAAATTTTTCTCTATCCTGTTTCTGTACATCTTTACTTAAACCTTGATGGCTGAGGACTTAACCATCCTATGAACTCCTCTCTCTGTGTTCAGGGATTTCCTGTAATCTAGTTTGTCTTCATTCATGAATATCTTTCTGTATGAACTCCATCCATGAGTGACTTTTCTCTTAACTTTTCTTCTTGCTGCTACAACAAATTATCCCTGACTTAAGTACCTTAAAACAATTTGAATTTATCCACTTAATAGCCTAAAATCTGAAGTCTAAAGTCACCTTCACTGAAGTTGAATCATGGTGCCAACAAAGTCAGTTCCTCTGGAATAAGTCCTGGTTGGAAAAAGAAAATCTATATTCATGACTCTTCTAACTTTTTATGCTTCTGGTGGCCTTTGAGTCAAAGTTCCTATTTCCATCTTCAAAACACCTCATTGCACTCCCTGATTATCATATCTCCTTATCTCCCTGTCTCTCCCTCATCAGTTCATGTTTAATGACTCTTATGAAACACTCCAACAATCAGGGTAATCTCCTCACCTCAACTTTCTTAATATACTCTCCCTTTGCATGCCCCATTTTGAATAAAAGATAACCTTTAAGGTTATAGGGACTAAAGCCTGGATATCCCAGAATGTATGTTCCTTCCTAGAGTGTTCACTCTGTACACCCCAAGAATTCATTTACTTCCTCATGCAAAATGCCTTCACTTCATAAAAAAAAATCAGTCCAGTTCAGCCTCTCCTCAACTACACATAAGAGCTAAGGATAGAATGGGACCTCGAAATAGTGCCCTCTTCTTATGCCTTTCTGGCCCCCACAAAAGAAAATTCTCTGGTTAATTTTGTCTCCAATATTTTACAACTATTTTGTAGACCTCTTCTGTCTCATTCAACTGCCTGTCCTGCCATTACTCCTTCTGCTAGTCCATCTATCCCTCAGCCATTGCCATGGTAGTGACTAACTTCCTCTGGATCCTAAGCTACTATGAAGCTTTTAATTTATCTCCCTGTCTCTACCCTCATAAGCTATCTAGGCAGGGTGCTGCTGAAGTGAGGCAGACAACAATGATGAGATCCTGAACTGAAATACTAGTAAGAAGACAAAAATGATAAAACATATTTCAGTGTTCTAAGACAGTCCATTTAAAGTAGTCTTGCCACACATGCACTTAAAAATTGAGATGATGGGTAAGATAATTAACTGTGTAATCATTTCATAGTACATATCAAAGCATCTTGTTTTATACATTAAGTGTATGTGTATTATAATGTTATCAGCCACAGTTCATTAAGACTCCATTTACATTTTTTAAAAATTTCTTATAATTTATTCATATTACATCAACATTGTTACCCATTCCCTTGTGTCTTCCCATTTCCACTCTCCTTCCCTCTTCCACCCTGTTCCCCTCCTCTAGACCTCTGACAGAAGGGGACCTCCTCCCCCACCATATGATCAAAGCCTATCAGGTCTCATCCAGATAGCCTGCTTCGCCTTCCTATGTGTAACTGCTGGGGCTTCCCCACCAATGGGAAATGATCAAATTCGGGGGGCGGCACCAGAGTTCATGTTAGAGGCAGTCCTGACTCTCTTCACAACCATGGAGAATGAGCTGTCTATTGGCTATATCTGAACTGGGGGTCAGGGTTTACTGAATGCATTGTCCTTGGTTGGTGCAACAGTTTGTGAGGCCTCCCCTTGGTCCTGATCCACAGGCCTTGTTGGTCTCGTGGGGCTTCTGAATCCTCTGGGTCCTTCAATCCCCCCATTCTTCCATACCACTCTCAGTGCTCCACCCAGAGTCCAGCCAGCACTAAGTTCCAGTACCTGTCCCCATCACCCGCTGGATGGAGTCTCTCAGAGGACATCTATGTTGGGCAAATATCCACTTATAAGTGAGTATACACCATCCATGTATTTCTGGGTCAGGGTTACCTCACTCAGGATGATCATTTCTATTTCAACCCATTTGCTGCAAATTTCCAGATTTCTTGCTTTTAATCCTGAGTAGTATTCCATTGTGTAAATGTACCACAGTTTCTTTATGCATTTTTTGGTTGAGGGACATCTAGGTAGTTTCCAGAGTCTAGCTATTATGAATAAAGCTGCTATGAACATAGTTGAACAAGTGTGTCCTTGTTGTATGGTGGAGCACCTTTTGGGTATATGCCCAGGAGTGGTATGGCTGGGTCTTGTGGTAGCACTATTCCAAATTTTCTGACAAAGAGTCATAGCAACTTCAACAAATGGTGCTGGTTTAACTGAATGTCCACATGAAGAAAAATGCAAATAGATCCATACTTACTACCCTGTATAAAACTAAAGTCCAAGTGGATTAAAGAGCTCATCATAAAATCAGACACACTAAATCTGTTAGAAGAAAAATTGGGGAAGAATCTTGAGCTCATTGGCACAGGCAACAACTTCCTGAACAAAACACCAACAGCTCGGGTGCGAAGATCAACAATTAATAAATGGGATCTCATGAAACAGAAAAGCTTCTGTAAGGTAAAGGACACTGTCAACAGAACAAAAGGACAGCCTACAGACTGGGAGAAAATCTTCACTAACCCGACATCAACAAAAGGCTAATATCTAAAATATATAAAGAACTCAGGAAATTAATCACTACCAAACCAAATAATCCAATTAAAAATGGGATACAGAGTTAAAAAGAAAATTCTTAGCAGAGGACATCAAATGGCCAAGAAAAAACCAAATAAATGCTCAAAGTCCTTAGTTTCCAGGGAAATACAAATCAAATGACTCTGAGATTCCATCTTACACCTATCAGAATGACTAAGATCAAATATTCAAATGACAGCATTGCTGGAGAAGATGTGGAGAAAGGGGAACACTCCTCCATTGCTGGTAGGAGTACAAGCTTCTATAACAGCCTTGGAAATCATTCTGGTGCTTTCTCAGACTAAAGTGTTTAAAAGTGATAATTAGGAGGAAAGATTAAAAACAAACCACATGTAGCAAGAAAAGAGGGAAGGGAATTGAACGTATATAGAAAGACTTCTCAGTGTTTGAAAAATCTAGATCCACAGCATGTTCTTAATGAGAACTATGAATATGATATAGGATGAAGCACAGGGTATATGACAAATCAAATGCACTTGTGGTTAAGTTCAGAGATCTAGGGCGCATTGAAGAGATAATATCAGTAAGCCTGTGTTTTCGGTGATGAATCAAACCAGCTCATTAGGACAGTCGATGAAAACACATGAACGCCTGAGAAACTATAGGTTAGATGGGGAAATATGCATGGATCCAGAATTTTGCTCAGCATTTTACCCTTTTACCAGGTCTTGTTAGCAGTGAAATGCCTGTTTTAGAGACTTGGCGTCATGTCTAAAGACAGGGACCAGACCAGGAAAATTCAGCCATGTCTTCACTCAAGTCCAGGGTGAAGGGAGATTTGAGGAAATCTTCTAAATGGAATCTAAGTCTTCAAAGACATCAGGGTATTTCTGATCCTTCTAGATTGTGTGTCACTCTCATTTCCCTAATGAAGCTGTCCTTTAATCTTTAAAGAAGCACTTGGCTATGTTATTGTAGTGCTCAAAGTAGAGATCTGAGATAAAGACGCTGATAGGCAACTGCTCATCATCAGAATGTAGATAAAAATCATTAGCCTAAATGAGTTCAGCTGAGGCCAGAAGTAAAGTGGGGAAAGGCAACCAGAAATTAAACAAAATAAAACAAAACAACAGCAAAAAAAAAAAACCAGTACCTATCTCATTTGTAAGAAGGAGGAGCTCCTTTGGTTGACGGGAAGAACTCCAGGAATCACAATGGTATGACAGAAGGAAAATTTCATGGAAGGAAGTTAAGAATATCAGTGACAGAGACCGGGTCCCTGTCTCCACATGGCAGAGTGGTTCACAGTCCATCAGGCTTCATGGTACGGAGAAGTCAGATCACCTGGTGCCTATAGGTGGTGAGGAAGCCAGTACAGTATGTGCTCAGGAGAAAATTTTAACAAAGCTTCAAGATACAGATAAGGAAGGAGATGAAGAAATTAAAATGTCTAACCATTTAGAAGTATTTTTCCTTAAGACTGGAGAAATCACATTTGCATAAGTAATAGTAAGGACTTGAAAATCAAGAAAATATTAGTTTTTGGTTGAGAAAGGAAATAAAGGGTAAGCGTGGTAGAAAAACTAAGAGGATCTGTAACATGAGCAAGATTGATCTGGAACACAAGTGCAGACCTGTGTTTTTGTAAAAGAAGATAGATAGAAGATGTTTTCTTATTAGCTTGAACCTGAAAGAACAGATGAAATCCTCCCTGAAAAACCAGGACTGTCTCTATAAAGTCAAGTTAAGGTCATTAAATCCTGAAAGAAAGAAAGAAAGAAAGAAAGAAAGAAAGAAAGAAAGAAAGAAAGAAAGAAACCGATAGCCTGCTATCCTTCCTCTGAGTGCCACCAGGTCTCCCCCTCCAAGAGACTTGATACCCTATGAGCATATACAGGGGGAGGAGGTCCCCTCAGGCACAGTCATAGGGGAGGGGAGTAAGGGGAAAGTGGGAGGGAGGGAGGAATGGGAGGATACAAGGGATATATCAAGATATGTAACAAGAATAAATTATTTTAAAAAAAGAGAGAAGAAATAAAAAAAATGGATACAAAAATAGAAAGGAAGAAAGAAAGGAAGCGATGAAGGAAGAAAGATGGAGAGGAGTGAAAATGTGGAGTAGCTTTTCTTAGGAATGACTTCAGACACAGAATCCCAGAGTGGAATTAGTGTATTTGATTCCAAAAAAAAAAAAAAAAAGCACACTACAGCATTGTGCCAGGAAATCACAATACTGCTTTTTCCTCTAACTTATTCTATGATGGATAATTGTAAGGGTTTCTGGAAATGGGTGGGGGACCACAAAGTTCACAAGGAGAAAAATATTTTGAGTAAGATCTTTCCCTGCATTTTGTCCCTTACTGTGATGGAATTAAGAAAGACTGGGAAATTTCCTTCATATATCTGAAGAGATCTCCCAATTCTTCTGTAGTTTTGAGTAGGGAATTTCACTAGTCTGTTAAATTTTAAATATTAAAGTCAAAGCACCTTGCTTCAAGAACACATTTCTTAGGAGTAGCTGCTGGAAAATACCGAGTACAAACCAGAGATAGAGATTCTCTGTTTAAGTGAAAGTGCATAAACTTTAGTCTCAAACATATTGTGGGTGCAAGTCAACTGTGACACTAAGTCTATAGGGCATTATAAAAACAATCTCATCTTTGTGGTATGAATTCCTTCATTTACAGCATAAGATTCTGAAAAAAAAATGTACCCTAGTCAGTTTGTATAGATGCTAGAAAGCACAGAGGGGTGGGGGGGGGGAGACAGAGAAACAGAGACAGAGAGATTCAACAAAAAGCACTTATTAGTTGGGACTATTTTATGTTTTGTCAGAGAGAATGACTTAAAGAGCCAAGAGATACATCCAAAATGTGAGGTTAGCACCTAGAAAAGGAAGAGATACAAGTTAAAGATAGACATCCCTCAAGCCACAGTGTAGCCTAGGGCCAAACCGGTTTGCTGTCTGCTATTGAAGATGAAAGAAAAATTGCAGTGAATTGCAACTCTGAGTGTGACAAAGACTCACTTTGCTAAGCTATATGATGCACAGCAGCAATAGTTCACTAGGATAATGCATATTTTCAGTCGTATAGCCATCTTATTTCAAAAGTCACTACATTCTCTCCTTTGCTTTGATAATTTTTAAAACAAGCAAAGAAAAAGCCACCATTTTAGTGCCCAGTGGGAGTGGTGGTACACCCATTTAATTCCAGCACTTGAGAGGCAGAGGAGGGCCATCTCTGTATTCCAGGAGAGCCTGGTCTACAGAGTGAGTTCCAGGACAGCCAAGGCTACACAGTAAAACCCCATCTCAAAAAACAAAGAGATCCCCACTCAACTATTTTCATGTTAACTCCCCACTGGACAATACTTTAGTCATTGCTAATTTTGAAAAAACAGCATTACTCCCATATTCACAAAATTCCTTTTCCCCCTAAGTCTCCTTGAAAAGTTCTGAAATCTGCAACTCAGTAAGAAATGTTTCCATGAAAGGAAGCTGCTGGAACCAAAGCATAGCCTTGAGACCACCCTCCCAAGTGTAAGATGGAAAACATCAGGAACTGTGGAGCATCGAGCAAATCTCCACGGAGGAGCAGAGAGAAGCTATTTAGCACAGGTGTTTAATTATGATGCATTCAGGAATGGGTGGTGCTCAATGGCCCTCAGACACAAACCTCCACCTGTGCAGTGGCCGTCCATTGGTTTGTGCAGTGATCATATTGAGGGAAAGTGAGTCTGCTCCAGCCCTGCTCAAGAGCCAATCTTGTCTTAGTGTAAGCAAGTTCACTGCCAGGAAACCACAGGTTTTCTCCACATGAGCAGGTCCATTTTGCAAGTTTATAATCTGCATCTGGGTTTTCTCCCCTGGAATTAGACACTTCTGAAAGCAAGTGAAAAATCAGAATAATTCAAGATGTCCTGCGGTGAAAATCTCTCCAGGTACCTTCCACAACTGAATTTGTGAAAAGCAAGGGGAATAAAAATACTGATCAAATGACCAGGAAAGATCATGGTAATTCATCCTGAAATAATAGTCTGTTCTCTACTACTAGCTTGATAGTTAGGAGTGCTATTTATTGAGCTGAAACTAGCCCAAGAACTTTTAAAAGTATTATCTCAAATTAAATCTTATTGGAAAGATACTACTGAATTACTATCATTAATACTAGAGATGAGCAAGTTTATCAAGGAATTTTACATTGTCTCTTCCCAAAGTCAATGGTTATCTTTTTCTTGGGCTATGTGACTTTCACAGATGCTGTGAACAAAATCTAGAGCCAAGACAGAGTGTAAGTGAACAATAAAGTGGACAAGATTTTTTTTTTTTTTTTTTTTTTTTTTTTTTTTTTTTTTTCTTAGCAAATATATTTTATTACGAACTTATTAACCAAGAGTAGGTCACTTATAACCTGACTAACCAAAACAATGGGAGAAGAGGATTAAAGAAGACAATAACAAAACCTTAAGGATATCAGTTATGAGGAGCGATTCTCCTGGCGTAATCAGCAGGATTTCTTCTGGAGTAACCTGGAGTAACCAGAACCAGGAACCTCAGCAGGAGCCCAGAGGCCTGAAGCCTTCCTTCAAGTGGTTTTCTCTAGGAGTTGGACAAGATTTTTTTTTCTGAATTCGCAAGCCTACGATCCATCCATTCTACTTCAGCATATATTCACTTTTAATAATAAATATTTATATTTTTATTACACTTGTGCATATGCATGCATGATTGCATGTGTTCATGCATGGGCCAGAAAACTTTGGGGACTTGGTTCTCTTTGCATACTATATAGACCTCAGGGATGGAATCCAGGAGCTAGTTCAATAAGGAGGATACAGAAGATAAAGGATGTGGGATAACTATCTAATAATTCTAAGGAATGTTTGTGTACATAATGTTTCATTGCAAGTTAGACACAAAGTAGGAATCTATCACTGTACACTCAAGATAGCCCAACACCCTGTCTGGCCCTACAATGGCTTTTCAGAGAGCAGACACATGGGGACAATGCCAGGAAGCAGAGTCCTCTATGCAAAGGTTACTACCAGCCCCATGGCAGCTGTCAATTTCCTCTTCTAAAGAGCTGAATTTTTGTTGCTGTAAGTTCTGAAGACAATAAAACATAATATAATATTGAGGGGTAATCTTTCCCAACTACAATGACATTTAATTTCTTTGGAATTGCGTCTATTGGTCAAGACTCCCCAGTTTCAAGATTTTCAAAGTATTTAAATTCAAAATACCTATTGTCAATTTGTTTTATTCCACCTCTGAAAATATACTAGCTCAAAGGAGATTCTCCAGCACATGGCATCCCAGATAATTGCTCATTGTGCCTGATGTTAATTCATAGCAAGACACTTTTGTGGTTCCATGAATCAAGCTCAGATCCTCGTGTATGGGAGGGAAGCACTCTATCAATGGCCCTACTAAGAAATGTCGACCCAGCCTAAGTCTACCATAGATATCTATATAATATTTATACAGCTGAGTCTGACCAAATTGAATATTCAATATCCATGGATTCTGTTACACATTCACTATACTTAGGTTTTTCAAATTTTCTTACAAACATTCAGAACGGCTGCACCCTAATAGCTATTGAAGCTCAATATTGTTACATGTGATAAATGTTGCTTGTAATAAATGTATAAGGCATAAATGCTTTCTCATAGGTCTGAAAGGGGCACCAAGCCATCCTCTTTATCTTCAGGGATTCAGAGATTGTAAGATTCAGTAGTGGGATCAGGGACATGCTGCAACATTTGAGTTCTCCCATCTGATGAAGCACCAGCTTTCCCCCACCACCACTGCACCTTAAATTCTTTCCTGTGACTGACAGTTTCATCCATTCCTTCCTGAGGCTACTATTGAAATTCCTTTGTACTTGTAGAAGCAAGTTTTCTGGTTCAAGAATTTTGTTTTAACTCTGCCTTTAAGACTTGTCAGCAGCAAATTAGGATGAGGAATCCTAATTTATGTTTCAAAGGCCTCGATGGGAGTGAGAAGTATTTTTATTTACATTCTCCCCACAGAGAGTGTCAAGTCAGAATGATGGACCACAGCACACTACTGTACAATTATTAGAAAATTCCAGAGAGAACTGTGAAATATGAGAAACAAGGGCAAATGGGGATAATGCCAGCTAACCCTACTAAGGCTCCTCAATTGTGTGCAGCAGCTGGGAGCAATGTGGAGGCAAGCAGAATGGATAGTTGACTTTCTTTTGTTGACAGTCATGTACATATTTACTTACTTGTGTGTGTGTGCAATATATTATGTGAAAAGATACAACTCTTCTGAATATTTCTATTACTATATAATCAACTCAACCCAAATACCAAGTATGATTAACACAAAGAGTGACTTAATATGTCGTTTTGTTGACATGAGTATTATGCATGGAAAAAGTTAGAGCTGAACAGTAAATACCTAAACTACCATACAGAATCTATAATTAATACTTTACTATTTTTGCCTTTTCACATAGTTGTTCATCTCCCTAGCCTGCTATGCATACATCCATGTATCTTATTTACAGAAGGATTCAAAAGCCTAGAGACTTCTAAGTCTGAATGGTCTTTACTTCCATTCATCTTAATGCCATTTTAGTGACTAAATGCTAACAGTAGTGAATATAGATTTTATTCCAAGGATATATTTTTCAAATATTTATTCTGGTTGAATAAAGGTGTTTCACTTGTTGGATCATTTCACTGTCAGGATCTTGAAACATATAAAAAATGGGTGAAGTGGGCATGGTGGCACATGCCTGTAATTCCAGCACTGGGGGAGGCAGAGGCAGATAGATCTCTGTAAGTTCAAGGCCAGCTTGGTCTGCAAAGCAAGTCCAGGACAGGCAAGGCTACACAGAGACACCTTGTCTCAAAATATAAAACAAAACATACAAACAAATAAAGGTGGGTCTATTGGATAATTTTATGCCAATTTGACTCAAGTCATCAGAGAGGAGGGAACCTCAATTAAGAAAATGCCTCCAGAAGATCAGACTGTAGACAAGCCTGTAAGACATTTTCTTAACTAGTGATTGATGGAAGAGAGCCCAGCCCATTGAGGGTGGTGTCATCCCTGGGCACACTGTCCTGACTTCTACAAGAAAACAGGCTGAGCAAGCTATGAGAGCAAGGCAGTAATCAGCACCCCTCTATGACCTCTGCATCAGGTCCCACCTCCGGATTCCTTCCCTATTAGAGTTCCTGCCCCAACTTCCTTTGATGCTAAGCAGTGATATGGAAATGTAAGCCAAACAAATCCTTTCCTCAACAACTTGCTTTTTAGTCATTGTGTTTCATCACAGCAGTAAACACCCTGCCTACGACAGTTTTCTGTCTAAGCTCCATTTTGCATAGTGAAGGAAGTACAAGTTAATCACATTAGTGTGAATTCAGTTGCTTTCCTGTTTCTGGTTTTAACTTCACTCCTCTCTCCTAGGTGATATTAAGTGTCCGTCAGTTTCTCCCCTCTGATGAAATCGCCCCCTCCCATGTATTGTCCCTGCTTGGACAGATTCCCCTTCTATGCCAGGACTGGCTGACAAGCAACTGTGAAGATCCTCTGGACCCAGATGGCTCTTCACTTAAAGAAAACTTTTTCTTGCTCCCTCACTCCACACGTAGGATTCTCACACCTCCACTAGTACCCATGCTTCCTTTTCAAAATCTCAAACATATCTCTTCCAGCCCAGAGGGCTTGGGGTTCATGTCCCAAGCCAGTTAAAACAGGATAGCTGAGCAGTCTTCCAAATGCATTGTTTAATCAAGGATCTGGTCCTTGAGAGATCGGAAAGGGAGCATTATCTCACTCTGTTTCTCTTTGCACTTCAGCTGTGACCTTCATTTCCCTCCAGGCCAAGTCTTAGTTTAAACAGAGGAAAGGTAGTAGGATTTCAGACTTTAAAACAAGCAAAACACTCCACAGTCTCTCCTTTCCCATTTTCACTCTGTGTGTCAGTTTGTTTTCTTTCTTTCTTTTTTTAAATTTATGTTTTTACGTTTCTTCACTTTACATCCCAATTGTAGCCCCCTCCACTGTCTGCTCCCAGTCCCACCCCCCTCCGCTTGTTCCCCCCTATGCCTCTCCCCTAGTCCTCAGAGAGGGGTAGCACTTCTCTCTTATCAACTGACCCCAGGACTGCCTGTGTCCTTTTCCTCTGTGGCCTGGTAAGGCACCCCACCATGGAAAAGTGATCAAAGAGCATGCAACAGAGCCCGAGGTAGAGCAGCCCCTGCTCCCCTTACTAGAAGATCCTTATGGGTGCTGAGCTGCTTATGGGCTACATCTGATCAAGGGGCCTACGTCCTCTCTATGCATGGTCTCCACCAGCACCATGGGCCCAGATTTGCTGGCTTTGTTAGTCTTCTTGTGGAGCTCCTGTCCCCTCCAGGTCCTTCTATCCTCTCATTTTTCTGTAAGGCTCCTTTCCCTCTGCTCAAAGATTGACTGTGAGACATAGCATCTGCTTCAATCCCCTGCTGTGTGGAGTCTTTCAGAGGACATCTATGGTAGCCTTCCTTCCCGTTCCTTCTCTTCAGCTGCTTCCAGCTGCTTCTATTTGCCCTTCTGAATGAGAATTAAGCATCATCCCTAGGGTTCTCTTTGCTACTTAGCTTCTTTAGGTCTATGGATTATAATGTGGCTATCCTCTATTATATGGCTTATAAATAAGTATATACCATGCATGTCTTTCTGGGTCTGAGTTACTTCACTCAGGATGATCTTTTCCAGCTCCATTTATTTGCCTGCAGATTTCATGATGTCCTCGTTTTTAATAGCTAAGTATTTTAATAGCTAAGTAGTATTCCATGGTGTAGATGTACCTCAGTTTCTTTATCCATACTTCTGTTGAGGGACATCTGGGTTATTTCCAGTTTCTGGCCATTACAAATAGTGCCACTATGAACATAGTTGAGTAAATGTTCTTGTTGAATAGTGTGTGTGCCCAGGAGTGGTACAGCAGGGTCTTGAGGTAGAGCTATTCCCAGTTTTCTGAGAAAGTGCCAGATTGATTTCTAAAGAAGTTGTACAAAGTTACACTCCTACCAACAATAGAGGAGCACACCTCTTTCTCCACATCCTTGCCACCATGTGTTGTCACTCAAGTTTTTTATCTTACGTGTAATTCTAACCAAGCAAGTCAAAGATTAGTATGAAAAAAAAAAAAAAAACTTCAAACTTCTGAAGAAAGAAATTGAAGAGGATATCAGAAAATGGAAAGATCGTCCATACTCATGGATTAACATAACAAAAATGGCCATCTTACCAAAAGCAATCTGCAGATTCAATGCAATTCCCATCAAAATACCAACACAAATCTTTGCAGACCTTGAAATAACAATTCTCAACTTCATATGGAAAAACAAAAACAAACAACAACAACAGCAAAAAAAACAAAGAAAAGTTTTTACAAACCAAACAATCAACCCAGAATAGTGAAGACAATCCTATACAGACTGGGAAAAGATCTTCACCAACCCTACATCCCACAGAGGGCTAATATCCAAAATATATAAAGAACTCAAGAAATTAAACACCACCAAACTAAATAATCCAACTTAAAAATGGGGCACAGAGCTAAATAGAGAATTCTCAACAGAAGAATATCAAATGGCTAAGAAGCACTTTAAAAAACGTTCAACATCCTTAGCCATCAGGAAAATATAAATCAAAAGGACTCTGAGATTTCACCTTACACCTATCAGAATGGCTAAGATAAAAGTCAGCCTATTTTCAAGAACATGGTTTCTTAACTAGGAATGCATTTGCCCCTTAAGAAGACACTCAACTTCATGCTTCATGAGGGTCCTCTAGTAAGGAGAGCCGTGGCTGTCTCTGATATGGACTCTGATACCAGTTTTTTTAATCATTTCCCCCTGGCAGGACTGCTTTGCCAGGCCACAAGGGATGAGGACATGTTCAGTCCTGATGTGACTCGATGAGCTGGGGTGGATGGAAAGGGGGACTCCCCCTTTTCTGAGGAGAGTGAGGGAGGGTAAGACTGGAAGGAAAGGAGGGATGGGCTATGCCCAGGATGTAAAGTGAAAAACAAATAAATAAATAAAATGAAAGAAGATACTCAATATAAACATTCACTTTTCTCACAGTTCCAACTAGAGAACATTGCTGACATCTATTAGATAAGTCAGTACTGTTCAGCGTACAAGCACAAAACAACTCTCACCACAAAAATGCGTTTCATCTTAAACATCATGAGTGTGAAGGTCTAAATTTAAAAACCTGGTGTAAAATGGTGCTTTTAAAACAGTGTTCCTTAAGGTCTGTGCCTCAATGGCAGAGTCCTTCAGAGTGCAGAGAAGACAACCCTTCCCGTGTTCACATGGGCAAAGACCATGTTGTGTAAGTCGGGGCCCAAGGATTTCACTGGGGAGAACACAGCAAATGGATATGCAATTGTATGTTTTAAAATTCAGGAGATGATCTTTTGTGCTCCATTTTCATAAATGTCCACAGACGACAATATTTTTAAATATGTCAAGATCAAGATTCCATTTTGCCAGCCAATAACAGTTAAAATACTTTGATTTGGACTACTCTGCGTGATTAGTTTGGAAAAGGAACACTCCTACTCAATTAAAACACAGTCATAATTTTAGAACAAAGAAATAATTTTAATGTAAATAGTTTAGTTGCTGGTCTATTTTTGATGTTCTATACACTTTTTTCACACACCAGTAAAAATTTGATTACAGGTGAGTCAGTATTGACAGACTTATGGGGATCAATGCTACAGAACTGTTCATTTCCAAGCACTCAAGAAAATGTAGTCTCGACTCTCAGATTATCTTTCCTCCCTCACAGTACTTTCTTCTCCATCCAATGACCCTTCAAAGATTCCTGACCAAAGCAACAAGACAGAAGCGGCCAACATTGGCTACGACTTCTTTAGTAAGCCAAGGCAATTAGTTTTGACTGTGCAGCCTTGTTCAATTACACATTAATTTCACACCCAGATTCTATTACAGGGTAACAAAACTCTAAGAAATCACTTCAATCATAATAATTAGCTGCTGGATTTCTGGGGGAGGAGGGATATTTAAAGCTGCATTTGAGTGTGTTAATAATTATGAAAAGAAGTAAGTCAGCTGCGGTGCCTTCATGTGAAGCTCCTCTTGTGATTTCTGACTAAGTGGCCAATATTAATTCCATGACAAGAGCTGGCTCCCTAGTGGGCACAGCTGCCACTGTCACAGCAGATGCTGCAATCTCCACACCTGCCCTGATGAGCATTAACTGGCACCACCAGTGAGCTTCTTGCAAGAAACGCACTAGAAGTTCCAGAGAGAGAAAGAAGGTCTTAGCTATTGGAAAGCAAATACAGAGATTGAACTGGAGCTGGGTAATAGTCATTCATGGGTAGCTGAAAGATGGTCAAGAACCAGAATTTGGAGCAGATTAGATTACAAAAGAGGATCGTGCTGCTCCCCAGGCCCAATTCCAAGGCTCACCATGGCCCATTGCCATATTCTAACCAAAACAAAAGTACTCAAGTGGGCAGAACTTGCACTGGGCTGAACTTCCATATCTCTTCAGATCTCCAGTCCCAGACAATCAAGCCTGTGGAAAGTTTGATTATTAATGCAGCAGAGGTAAGAGTGTAACTTGCTAGGAGGGAGGGGAGACTCTGGCCAGGATATTCTGGGAGAAAGTAATCTAAAATCAGAAATCCTCATCTGGAAGTGCATGGTGATTTAATTTGTCTCAATTACTGAGACTAGCAGTTCTCCCTTCCACCTGCAGAAACTGAACCAAATAATCCAATGATGGGAGAAATCATAGTGTCCCAATGTTAAGAAAATATCGACATAATATTTTTAAAGTGCGATGCTCCCTGTATCATATCATTCCTCTTTCTTTCAATGTTTTAGTCTTTACATTTTTATTATTATTCATAACTTCTATTTCAATTGTTAGCTATTGTTTTAAGTTCTATCTCACAAAAGTCTTTTACTCTTTTTCTTTCCTGGTCAACACCTATGAAAGTCATCTTCTTCTCTACATATCTAAGGATAGGATCATCTCTACCACCTCTCTAAGCCATTTACTTTCCTCTCATGCTTTTCTTTCCTTCTTTTCCTTTAGTCCTTTATTTCCCTTTTAAATACTGGTGATCTTTGTCCTAAGGCAAACCAACAAACTACATTTTCTTCAACCTACACCCTAACACCTCTATCTCCGAAGCCCACTACAGACACAAGTGATGTGTAAAAATATATCCTATTCCAAATCAGAATTGGGACCAGTCAACCACTTAGTGGGAAATACAACCATTCCCTACTATAAGCTGCAGCAAAAAAACATAATTCTTGGTGAAGCCAATCTTCCATAAGGACTTACATAAGACAACAAATCAAAATAGTGGTAACTAAAACATATATATATGTGTGTGTGTATATATATATATATCCTTCCCCCAAATGTGAGATAAACATATCAAATAACAGAAAGCATATTGACCACTCATCACACCACACCCATAACCTCACTGCACCTCAATCATGGAAATGAAAGAAGCTAGTTAAAATGCCTGAGAAATAATTCATAGTTACACTTACAAAAAGGATAAATGAGCATATAGAGACCACGAATAAGCGTATGAACAAGTCAGGGGGGTTAGTTCAGAAAGAAAGTTAACAAAGTGAATGCTGAAGAAAATTTCATCAAGGATATTGAGACCCTCAAAACAACACAGAAACAAACAAACAGACCAAACAAATAAAACCACCAGGAAAGCATCCTCAGCAGTTAAAACCAAGGAGCCAGAGAAAAGTTGAGGCAACAATATACTCAAACATAGGAAAACAAAAGAAAAAAAAAAAGAAACATGAACAAAACTTCTCAGAGATCTGGGATACAGTCAAGAGATCAAGTCTAAGACTCCAAAAGGTAGAAGAGGCTGAGGCAAATTCAAGTGGTATGCACAATTTATTTAGAAATTATACTAGAAAATTACCCAAACCTATAGAAACAAATCAACATCCAATTGCAAGAGCTAACTTCTAAATAGATATAACCAGAGTCAAATTTCTCCATGACATATCAAAATTGAGATTTTGTGCGGACTCATACTTTGTCAACGTGACATAAGTTAGAGACATTTGGGAAAATGGAACATCAATTTAACAAATGCCCCCACCTGATGGTCCTGCTGGCAAGCCTGTGGGGCATTTTCTTAATTAATTATTGATGCAGGAAGTCCCAGCCCATTGTGGGTGGTGCCACCCCTGGGCAAGTGGGCCAGGATTTGGGAGTTTGTTTTTTGTTTTTGTTTTTAAGAAAGCAACGAAGCAAACAAAACAAAACAAACAAACAGCCTTAGCCAGTAAGCACTCTTCCTCCATGGTTTTTGCTTCAGTTTATGCTCCCAGATTCCTGCCTTGAGATCCTATCCTGATTTGACTTCCATTCTTGATGGACTGCAAGTGTAAGTGGAAATAAACCTTTCTTTCCCAAGTTGCTTTTAATTATGGTGTTTTAGTACAGAAAAAAAAAAAAAAAAAAAAAAAAAAAAAACAAAGTAGAAAGGATCCAAGATGGCAAGATGGTGGCGACGAACACGCAAGGTATCTGATCTGCGGGACCGAGACTAAGGACCAGGCCGGGGGCTGCAGACCACAAGACCTGAGGAGCCCTAGGTAAGCAGAATTCGCAAAGTGCAGAGCACAGGTGGACTCAGCCTCGGGCTACCCAACTGGCCCACGGAGGACAGATGCCCAGTCCCCAAAGTCTGGACCCATACCTGCCTGCAAGCTGCTGCCATGCATTGCATTAGGGACATGGAATCTGAGACCGAACTCTAGGTGGTGAAAAACCAGCCTGGAGCAGCTGGCCTGGGCAAAACATAAGAAAATGGTGGTTCTGACCTCAGACCGACCAGGAGATTACAGAAAGCCCCAGGGTCTAGCGACCACATAGGCCACAATATCCAAAGCCAAAAACAGCCGAGTGTGCCCGCCTCACCTTCTCTCTCTCTCTCTCTCTCTCTCTCTCTCTCTCTCTCTCTCTCTCTCTCTCTCTCTCTCTCTCTCTCTCTCTCTCTCTCTCTCTCTCTCTCTCTCTCTCTCTTCCCTCCTGACTGATCTGTGGGAGACACAGTAATAGCAACAGAGCCACATGGACAAGGGGGACCCGAGAGTGTGGATTTGGGATAGATCTGAACTCAGATCATCATGCCAGTCCATGGAGGGACCTACGGCCCACACAGGGTCCCAGGCCACTTTTTGTACGCCCTCCAGCTACAGCTCCATAGCCCCACACTCCAGTTGACTGATCTAAGGTGGCACTGTCTGAATGGATCAGGCAGAAACCTAGTTATTCATCGCAATGAACTGTTCCCACACACTTGGGTGAAATTGATCTGGCCTGAGCAGATCTGGCAGATGTCTAACTAGCCACCACAGCTCAACAGGGGCTCCCATACTCTCAGGAGGGTCTGAACCAGACTGAGTGAATTGGGCAGAGACATAGCCACCTGCCCCAACCCAGGGAGCCATTTCTGCAAGCTGTGGCAGAGCCTGACCAGCTACTACAACCTAGTGGGTGTGCCTGCATGCACCAGGATGGGACTGAACCTGCTTGAAGTGATCCATCCGAAGCCCAGAGGGCAGTATCTGCTCTCTCAAGTGGGACTGAACCTAGGCCCCACATCCTGGACAGATGAGGCAGAGTCCTGGCCAACCCCCACAGACCAGCATGGGTTTCAGCACTTTAGAGTGGACTGAGCCTAAGCCATTAAAGCCCCAGTGCCTGAGGGTAGAGTTTTCAAAGCCCAGCCAAAGACAGGATAGCTGGCTTTATCTACACTATCTGGAACCAATCCTTGGGCTGCAGAGCACCACCACTGGACTCTGCTGACCCAGGGGGAGTCCAGGGTGTGGAGCAAAGTCCCCTGGAACTAAACCAGGTCACCTCCCTGATTCAGAGAAGGACAGCAGAAACTACTTCCCAACATCAGAGACAGTAAGATAACTAAAGTCCAGTATAAAAATACAAACAACAAAACCAAAACAATATGGCATCTCCAGATCCCAACTATCCCAGAGAAATCAACCCTGAGAACTCAAACACAATTGAAACACAACAAAATGACCTCAAATCCTTATTAATGAAGATGAAAATGAAGTAAACAAATAAAATCCATAAACAAATGCAGGAAGATACAGACAAACAGATTGAAGACATTAAAGAGGCCTATAGAGAGGCACTGGAAGAGATTCAGGAAAATACAAACAATCAAATGAAGGAAATGTATAAGACAGTTCAAGAGCTGAAGATGAAAATGTCAACAATGAAAAAAGCACAGACAGAAGAAAGCCAGGAACAAGAGAACTTAGAGAGGAAAGCAAGCATTGCAGAGCTAAGCTTCTCTGACAGAATTCAAGAGATGGAGGAACAAATCTCGGGACTAGAAGATACAATCATAGAACTTGAAACAAACATCAAAGAAAATGCAAATCTGAAAAATTCCTGACACAAAACACTCCCAAAAAATCAAGGACACCATGCAAAGATGAAACTTGAGGATAATAGGCATTGAGGAAAGAGAAGAAGCCCAGCTTCAAGGCCTATAAAATATTTTCAACAAAATCGTAGAAGAAAATTTCCCCAATAAAGAAGGAGATGCATATAAATATACAAGAGGCCTGCAGAACACCAAACAGAATAGACCACAAAAGAAAATCCTCCAACAACATAATATCAAAACACAAAATGTACAGAACAAATAAAAAATCTTGAAAGTGGCAAGGGAAAAGGACCAACTAACATATAATGGCAAACCTATCGTAATTACACCCAACTTCTCAGCGAAGACCATAAAAGCCAGAAGGGCCTGGACAGAGGCCCTGCAAACCCTAAGAGACCACAGTTGCCAGGCCAGACTACTACACCCAGCTAAACTTTCAATAACCATTGATGGAGAAAACAAGACATTCCATGAGAAAAACAAATCCAAACAGTACCTAACCACAAAACCAGCCTTACAGAAATTGCTAGAATGAAAAATCCAACCAAAAGTGACAAACTACAAGCAAAATAATACAGGAAATAGATAACTACACTGCTGTAAAAACATAACCATATAAACACTTTACTGCAACCAACATCAGAATCAAGGGGTTTAACGGTCACTGGTCATTAATATCTCTCAACATCAGTGGTCTCAATTCTCCAATAAAAAGACACAGACTAACTGAATGGGTGCATAAACAAGGCCCAATATTCTTCTGCATTCAAGAAACACATCTCAGCCACAAGGATAACATTACCTCAGGGTAAAAGGCTGGAAAAGGTGTTCCAGCAAACAGACATAGGAAGCAAGCTGGTGTAGCCATTTTAATATCTAATAAAATAGTCTTTCAAGCAAAATTAATCAAAAGAGATGAGGAAGGACACTTCATACTCATCAAAGGAAAAGTCAACCAAGAGGACATCATAATTCTGAACATCTACCCTCCCAATAAAAGGGCACTCACATTTGTAAGAAAAATATTAACAAAGCTTAAACAACACATCAACCCCCACACGTTAATATAATGGGAGACTTCAATACCCCACTTTCACCAAAGGATAGGTCAATGAGACAGAAACTAAATTGAGAAATAATGACACTGCAGGGAGTCCAAGATGTCAGGGCTGACTATGCACTGTATCTGATCTACAGGAATGAAACTAAGGACCCTACTAGGTTCCACAGACTGCAAGATCTGGAAAATACTAGGTGAGTGGGGTCCGCAGAGTGTAGACCACAGACGGATCTGGCCTTCTCCCATCCAACGGCCCATGGAGGACTGGAATCTGAAGTACCCAGAATCTGTACTGTGGAGTCCACCTGCAAACTGGGAACTGCAGCCATATTCTAAGGAACTCCATATATGGGACTGACCTCCTCTCAGTGAAACACTAGAGCTCCTGGCCTGGGAAAATCTCAGGGAAACTGTTGGATCCGTCCTCAGATCCTCCCCACATACCTGCCCCGCACCAGTGCACAACACCGAGCATGCTTGCCTCCTCTAATGGATCTGTGGGCTCACTGGCCCAGGGGGACTGAGGAGGGAGGATAGGGGCTTGCCAGTCCAAGGGAGGGACCCAGGGTCCACACAGCGGCCCAGGTAGTTGTGGACACACCCTCCAGCTCCAGCTCTAAAGCTGTGCACTCAGGTTAACTAATCTAAAAACATAGAGGAAGGGTGCACAGAATTCTATCACATCTTCAAAAAAGAGCTAATAACAATACTCTTCAAGCTACTACACAAAATAGAAAAGGATGAAATATTACCAAACTCCTTCTATGAGGCCACAGTCACCTTAATACCTAAACCTCACAAAGACCCAACAAAGAAAGAGAATTTCAGACCAAATTCTCTTATGAACATTGATGCAAAAATACTCAATAAAATACTTGTAACAGAATCCAAGAACACACTAAAGATATCGTTCACCATGGCCAAGTAGGCTTCATTCCAAGCATGCAGGGATGGTTCAATATACAGAAATCCATCAATGTAATCCACCATATAAACAAAATGAAAGAAAAAAACTCATGATCATCTCCTTAGATGCCAAAAAGTCATTCGACAAAATCCAACACCCATTCATGTTTAAAGATTTGGAAAGATCAAGAATAGAAGGCATATATCTAAACATAATAAGGGCTATATACAGCAAGCCAATAGCTAACATCAAATTAAATGGAGAGTACCTCAAGGAAATTCCTACAAAATCAGGGACCAGACAAGGCTGCCCACTTTATCCATACCTCTTCAATATAGTTCTTGAAGTTCTAGCAATAAGACACCAAAAAGAGATCAACGGGATCAAAATGGGAAAGGAGGAAGTCAAATTATCCCTGTTTGCAGATGATATGACCCCCAAAATTCCGGCAGAGTACTCCTACAGCTGTTAAACACCTTCACCAAAGTGGCTGGATACAATATTAACTCAAGAAAGTCAGTAGCCTTCCTGTATATAAATGACAGTCATGATGAGAAAGAAATTAGGGAAACTACATCCTTCATGATAGCCACAAGCAAGATAAAGTATCTAGGTGTAACTCTAACCAAGCAAGTGAAAGACTTGTTTGAAAAAAAAAAACTTGAAATCTCTGAAGAAGGAGATTGAAGATGAAATCAGAAGATGGAAAGATCTCTCTTTTTCATGGATCAGGAGCTAACATAGTAAAAATGGCCATCTTACCAAAAGCAATTTACAGATTCAATGCAATCCCTATCAAAATACCTACACAATTTTTTAAAGATATTGAAAGATCTATTCTCAACTTCATATGGAAAAACAAAAAACCCAGAATAGCTAAAACAATCCGGTACAATAGAAGATCCTCTGGAGGAATTTTAGTCCCTGATCTCAGGCTGTACTATAGAGAAACAGTAATTAAAACAGCATGATACTGGCATAGCAATAGGTTGGATGATCAATGGAATTGAATCGAAGACCCAGAAATAAATCCACACATATATGGACACTTGATTTCTTACAAAGAAGCTAAATCTATTGAATGGAAAAAGATAGCATCTTCAACAAATGGTGCTTGTCAAACCGGATGTCTACTTGTAGAAAAATGCAAGTAGAACCATGTTTATCACCGTGCACAAAACTCAAGTCCAAGTGGATTAAAGGCCTCAACCTAAAACCAGAAGCAGTAAATCTGATAGAAAAAATAGTGAGGAAGAGCCTGGAACTCATTGGTATATGAGACAACTTCCTGAGCAGAACTCCAACAGCCCAGGCCTTAAGGTCAACAATTAATAAATAGGACCTCAGGATGCTGAGAAACTTCTATAAGGCAGAAGAAACTGTCAATAGAACAAAGCAACAGCCTACAGACTGGGGAAAGATCTTCACCAAGCCTACATCTGACAAAGGGCTAATATCCAAAATATATAAAGAGCTCAAGAAATTAAACACCACCAAACCAAGTTACCCAATTAAGAAATGGGGCTCAGAACTAAACAGAATTCTCAACAGAGGAATACTGAATGGCTGAGAAACACTTAAAGAAATGCTCAGTGTTCTTAGTCATCAGAGAAATGCAAACCAAAATGACTCTGATATTCTGTCTTTCACCCGTCAGAATGACTAAATTCAAAAATTCAATTGACAGCATATGCTAGTGAGGACGTGGAGAAAGAGGAACACTCCTTCATTGCTGGTGGGAGTGCAAACTTCCAAACCACTTTGGAAATCAATTTTGAGCTTTCTCAGAAAACTGGGAATGCAGCTACCTCAAGACGCAGTTATTCCACTCCTTAGAATATACCTAAAAGATGCTCCACCACACAACAAGAACATATATGCTCAACCATGTTCATAGCAGCCTTATTCGTAATAACCAGAATCTGGAAACAACCTAGATGTCCCTCAGTCGGAGAATGGATAAAGAAACTGTGGTACATTTACACTATGGAATACTACTCTGCTACTAAAAATAAGGAAATCCTGAAATTTGCAGGCAAATGATGGAACTGGAAATGATCTTCCTGAGTGAGTTAACCCAGACCCAGAAAGATACACATGGTATACACTCAATTATAATTGGACACTAGCACAACAGTGATGTCTCCTGAAAGTCTTCACTTAGCTGAAGATTAGGATAGATATTGGGACATCCTACTGGGACTCCACATGAGAGAGGTAAGGGAGAATGGAGAAATAAGAGGGTTCATGGGGTCCTAGAGACCTACAAGAAGACCATCAAGGCTTGCGAATCTGGACCCTGGGAAGTCTGCTCAAACTACTGTACCAACCAAGGACGATAGATGCAGTACACTAGAACACCTATCCAGATCCAGTCAATGGACAGCACATTCTCCTCCATTGTGTGGAGAGCAGCAGGGACTGACTCAGACATGAACTCTGATGCCTTATATTTGACCACTTACGCTTGGTGGGGAGACCTGGTAACACTCAGAGGAAGAGTAAGCAGGCTTCCTAGAAGAGACCTGATAGGCTGTGATCTTATAGTGGGGTATGAGGTCCCCTTCTATCACAGACCTAGGGGGGGTGGAATAGGGTGAAAGAGGGAGGGAGGGCGAATTGGAAGATACAAGGGAGGGTATAACAATTGAGATGTAATCCGAATAAATTACTTAAATCAAAATTTAAAAGAATACCAAAGTAAAGCACATGTCAAAATGAGGAGAAAAGAAAACAGTACTATTAGCTACAAGGGGGAAATATCAAACCCAATACAAAGGTAAAAACACCAGAGTATTAGATCTTTCCTCGTCTATCTTAAAAGGAAGAAAAACATGGGCTAATATATTTCAAAACCTGAAAGCAAATAACTGTGACTTATACCCAAGGCAGTTCTAAAAGAAATGTTTGTAGCTACAAGAGATCACATTGAAAAACCAGAAAGAATACAGATAAATAATTAATTATATACTTCAAGAAAAAAATTGAAACAATGGCCACATTCTGCATACAACAAAAAATAATGGAGATTAGGGCAGACGAATAATATATACGTACAATCAAACAACGAATAATTGGTTCTTTGAAAAGATTAACAAGATCAATCAATGCCTAGCCAAACTAACAACAACAACCAAAAAAGACAAAATAATAAAATTAGAGATAAAAGGGGAGTTGCTACAAAAGACTCCAACACTATCCAGAGGATCATTAAGGAATGCTTTGAACAATTCCAAAAACCCTGAGAAAAAATGGATACATTTATAAACTCATATTAGCCACAAAAATCAAATCCAGATGATATAAGAATTTAAGCAGACACATTAAAGAATCAGTGTTATTGAAGCAGTAATTAAAAGTCTCCCTACAAAGAAAAGCCTAAGACTAAAGGGATTCACAACTGAGTCTCCAGAACCTTCCGGGAAGATCAAGCAACAATACCACTCAAACTCCTACATAAATTAGAAAGGGAAGAATATGACCAAACTCTTTCTTCAAAGACAGACATTATGATCTCATACCAGAACTAGATAAAACATAATAAAGAATGAAACTGCAGAACAATTTTTCTGATAAACATTAAGTGTAAAATTCATAATAAGATACTTGCAAATTGAATTCAGGTACACACTGGAACAATCACACATTATGACTAAGTTACTTCTATTCCAAGTATGTCAGGTTGTTTAACATAGATAAATTAATTAATTACTATAATATGCCATAATGGTGATTCATTGGGAAGCTGACACACACCACACATGATTCTAGGTTTGTCTTACACTCTTTAAATACCACTCTTTCTTTTATTTTCACTCTTTTTTATTGAAAATAGTTTTGTTTTGTTTTTTAATATTCCGATCATGGTTCTCTTTCTCTTAATTCCTCCCTGATTCTGCCTTGGAGGCTTTGATTTTTTTGAGACCTATTTTATTTAGGGATCTTTAATGTCTCTACCTCTTTTCCAACCCATCTACCCTAGATAAAAGAGAAAGAAGGTTAGTAGGGACAGTGGAGGTAGACATTTTTAGACTCAGTTCATTGAGACAATTCCATTCTTTGTCCTCAGGATTACAGCAGTCAAGCTATACAGAACACCAGCAATCCAGAAAACACAATGGCAACCATAGCAGCAGAAATGTTTCTCTGTAGGAGTGTCTGAAAGTGAAGTGATATGACGCAAAGAAGCCAAGATATATGAAATGATGCAAAAGCATCCTCTCTTTATTTGGGGGCTATTTCATACCCTCCCAGAGTCTGTATAGGATGTTTTCCAATTGGCAAAGACCATGACTTTGAAATAGGTAGTTCCCAGCTGACAAAGATCATGTACCCTCTCATGAGTCTGTTTCCAGTGAACAAACACCATGTGCCCTCACCTGAGGCATTTTCATATTCCATATTTGGGATAAAAAGAAAAACATGTCTACATCCATTACTCCCCACTTCCACACCCATTTAAATCCTCTCTCTCTCTCTCTCTCTCTCTCTCTCTCTCTCTCTCTCTCTCTCTCTCTCTCTCTCTCTCATTAAAATATAAACAGGCACAGCTCCCAGGACACTTTTAAAGAAAGCTTCCAACCCCAATTGGTCCAGCATTTCAGACTGTTGAACAGGACTCTAATTAAGCCCAGAATTTCTCAACATTTAGAAACTGGACCACAAATGCTATTCCTAGCTTGTTTAACCATTTCCCCAATTTCATGTGGGCCCCTACTAGATAGGATCCATCCCTAATCAGCTGGAAGAAACCTTAAGAGAATGATGCCCCATCTTCTTTAAGAGGGATTGTGTAGGTTTTTGGTTACTTTCTTGGGCTATACAGAGTTATTATCAATGGGAGTTGGTCACAAGTTATTATTGGTCTTATTTAGAAAGAAAACAAAGTTAGACTCAGTGATGTTTCTCTTTTACCTCATCTTTCATTCTTAGGTTTGGAGATAGGGATTGAAAAGAAAGAAGGAGGGAATATAGAAATACATAAGGAATATAGAACAAAAAGTAGATTAGTGAATCTACTCCTCAAGTTAATGCCTCAATTGTCACTCACAAGGTTATTTGTAATTCACTGGTATAGAATTTTGTATATAGATGCAAAATAAGTTTAATTCTAGATACAGTGGTATAGAATTCAAATGTAAGTTTATTCTTCTCACTAATATATATGTACATATGTATATATATACATATAAATTTTCTACTCCAATATGAGGTATTGTACCCATATAACTCAATTATGATACAAGGTTTACTTCCAATACTTTAAAAGTGCTATTTGAGGCTGTTTGGGATAAATAAGTTATACAAGTTGACTATTAGCTGATCAGATCATGGTCATGTCCATTACTGGTCTACTTTTACCACAAGAATATACATCTTAGGTGTTGTAGATAGATATGATTCTATAGGTAAAACAGTTATGTATGGTCTTCAAAAGCCTCAGAGAACCACAGAATATGGCACTTAAAGATGTTTTTATTATTCTAAAGATTTTTTGACAAGACAAGCTAACTCCTGGCAAAACTCAGCCAACCTCAAAGAAGATGATGAGCATCAAAGAACCTCCTTATGGAGTTGGCTTCAAATGTTGCAAACAAACCACTGGGGAAAATGTCCTCATTTCTGCCACAGACAGAATTCTGCCTAAAAATTGACAACCTTAGATGCAGAGAGAGTCAACTGCCAAACTCTGCTAAAACAGGTTAAGCAAGTCCTCAATAGTTCCTGTCTTGTGAATAAGTCTGGCAGATATATTGGGCTAGAAGGCCAAAGATGAGGCTCCTATGTTATAGAGAGTGTTGGGTGACTGTTCAGGCAGTAAACTGTCTCAGTCACTTTTTTTTTTTCATTTTGGAAGCTGTTAACCTGCACTTTCGGTTCACTCAAGCATTTAAGTTTTATTCCTTCTCAAGTCTCTGAGGGGAGTTGAAGACCAGATAGTATAGTTTTACAATCAAGTTTAGTTGGTTAGGGGATAAGATCTTTTTAGATCAAGATAAAGAATTATAGTTAATAGAGATGAGATATGATAGATATTGAATTTCATTCAGAATTTTAGACCCAACAAGATAGGAAAGATGTTTACTTCAAGTTTGACAAATACAAATAGCCAAATCACTATGAATGTAACATTTATTTTAACTCATGATTGTCTCATGGTTCTTCTTGTATGTAATTCATATGTAATAAAAGAAATGTATATGCTGAAACAAACAAACAAATAAAAACACAAAACAAGAAACCATACTATATTCTCAAAGAAACTATAATGAGAAAAGAAGAAAGAAAGAAAGAAAGAAAGAAAGAAAGAAAGAAAGAAAGAAAGAAAGACCTTGACAAAATATTATGAGACAAAGAGCCTCCAATATCCCATTGGGTTTGTTTTGTTGGTAATCTACTACTGGACATGGCAACCTCACTTAAGGTCACTCTCTTAATCCTCGTGCTTAAGCCTATATCAATACATGTTTATTAGATAGATAAGATAGATAAATGATAGATAGATAGATAGATAGATAGATAGATAGATAGATAGATAGATAAAATAAAATTCACAAGATCATTTTGTTAGCTCCAGGAAAATATACTTGGCAAAATCCTATATTCCTTAATGATAAGAGTCCTAAAGAAATTAGTGATAGATGCAAAAAATACACAATAATAAAAAACTAAATTTAAAAAAATCTGAAGCAACGTTATACTAAAGTGAAACACTTCCAATAAGACATGAAATGGGACTTGAGGTGGAGAAGAATATCCTGTTTGAGCAGCCAGCCCAGCCACCTGGAGCCATGGTGTGTCCCAGCGTGAGCTGCAGCTGAGGGCCATGTCTGAGTGGCTATACAGTAGCAGTGGTCAGGGTCAATGTCCATGGCTCATATAACCATTAAAGAACATGAGGATGTCCCTGGTCAGAGCAACTACAAGGGACAATGTAGATGTCCAGGGGCAGTGCAGAACTGGTCTCACCCTTCAATGACTGCTGCATTCTGTAGAGCTGGACCCACCTTTCACCAGCAATAGCCCTGGGCCCTGCACCTCACCCAGGCAGCACACTTGGAGCTGGCCCTTGTGGCAAAGTATAGGTGGGTCACCAAGGGACATGAGTGTTGGATGCTGTGGTATGGTACAGATACAGAGATGATCACACACACATACACAGGACCCATTGCCACCTCCAGCAGTTGGGAAAGCTGCCTACAGACTCATGAGCATGGGAGAGCTATCCTAGCCCCTCACCTGTAGCAAAACTTGGAAGAGCAGGCCCTGTACCTTGCCTGGACAGACAGAAGAACTGATCCTGGAATGGGGACACAGATGAGCCAATCCCAAGGGCATGGGAGCAAGAATAGAAGAGGAGGCTCTGATTCTCACATGCTAAAATGCTTGGGAGAGTGGGCCTTTCAGCTTGCTTGGGTAGCACAGTGGTGCTTGGCTCTGGAGCACGGATGCTGATGAGCAGTCCCCATGGACATGAGATAAGAAAGAAGGCTCTGCCTCCTGCCAATGGCAGCTGGAGTGGTGCTGGAGAGTTCACCCAGGTGGTGCAGATAAGAGAGAGCTAGCAAGCTGACAAGATCAGCTACTACCCAGGCCCAGATCCTAGGCTCTAAGTTGGGCCAAATGAAAAATTGATCTGTGAATGGTTGGGACCATAAAAGAGCAAATTCTGTTTATACAAAACTGCAGGCTCCCCATGACACAGGGCAACAACAGGATAACTGGGAGGAATTCTGATGAGGGTGCAGTATTGATGGTGTCACAGAAGACAGAGATCGCAAACCAGACCAATGACTCATTACAATGAACATCTGCAAGGAAAAATGTGTAACCAGAGAGATAGAACATGGGAACACACTGTGGTGCAATACAGCATCCCCAAAAAGATGTTCTCTACACTTCGGGTTCTTTTTTTTTTTTTTTTTTTTTTTTTTTTGGGTGTGTGTGTGTGTGTGTGTGTGTGTGTGTGTGTGTGTGTGTGTGTGTCTTTTATTTTGTGAAAGAGGTTTAAGGGCAAAGAGCAGATATAAGGGGATGGGGAGATGAGCAGGACTGGGGTGCTTGATGTGAAACTTACATACAAAGAGTTGATAAAAAAAATTGCTTAAACTATGGAATGAGACAAGGTTGGTCCACTCCACTTTTACTCAATATAGTGCTTGAAGTCTTAGTTAGAGCAATGTGACCAAAGAAATACATAATAAAAGTGATACAAATGGGAAAAGACGGATACAAATTATTTCTACTTGCAGATAAAATGATTTTATGTTCAAAATACCCTACAGACACTGCCAGAAAACTCTTTAATCTGGTAAACTTTTAAGTAACACTGAAGATACAAATCAACACATGAAAATCAGTTATCATTTCTAAGTATCTATGGCAAATTTCTTGAAGAAAAAATATGAATACTATACAATTCACAACAATTTTGAGCCACTGCAATGAAAAGTTTGCTGAGAAACAATTTGAACTAAGCAGCTAGACAGTAGGACAACCTTCCATGCTTCTGTATTGACAGAAGTGTTATATAGGAAATACAGTATACTATTAAAAGTAGCCTATAATTTCAATGAAATACCCATCAGAATTTCAATTGCCATTCTTCAGAGATCCAGAAAATTATACTCATATTGAAACACAAAGGATCACATATAGCCAAGGCAATTCTGAGAAGAAAGAATACTACTGGAAATACCATAACACTTGAGCTCAAAATATATTATAGAGCCATAGTGATGAAGCAACATAATACTGGCATTAAAAACAAAAGCAGGGGAGATCCAAGATGGCAGCTAGCAGTGTGGATGGTGTTTATAAGCTCCAGTAAACAATTCAGGGAATTGCGTGGAATTCTGAACCAAGAATACCAAGCTCCCCACCCCACTACAGCTGGAGTACTCTACTCTAAAGAAAGAGATTGAAGATGATATCAGAAGATGGAAGGATCTACCTTGCTAGTGGATTGGGAAAATTAACATAGTAAAAATGGCCATCTTACCAAAAGCAATTCACAGATTCAATTCAATCCCTATCAAAATACCTACAAAATATTTGAAGACATTGAAAGATCACTTGATTTTTGACAAAGAAGCCAAATCTATTCAATGGAAAAAGGATAACATCTTCAACAAATGGTGCTGGTTCAACTGGATCTCTACCTGTATAAAAATGCAACTAGACCCTTATTTGTCATCATGTACAAAACTCAAGTCCAAGTGGATTAAAGACCTCAACATAAACCAGAGACATTAAATCGGTTAGAGGAAAGCATGGAGAAGAGCCTAGAACACATTGGCACTGGAGACAACTTCCTGAACAGAACACCAACAGACCAGGCCTTAATGTCAACAATTAATAGATGGGACCTCATGAGGCTGAGAAGCTTCTTTAAGGCAGGAGATACTGTCAACAGAACAAAGTGACAGCCTACAGAGTGGGAAAAGATCTTCACCAACCCTTCATCTGACAAAGGTCTAATATCCAAAATATATAAAGAACTCAAGAAATCAAACACCACAAAACCAAATAACCCAATTGAGAAATGGGGCTCAGAACTAAACAGAGAATTCTCAACAGAGGAATATCAAATGGCTGAGAAATACTTAAAGAAATGCTCAACCTCCTTAGTCATCAGGGAAATGTAAATCAAAATGTCACTGAGATTCCATCTTACACCCATCAGAATGACTAAGATCAAAAATTCAAGTGACACCACATGCCGGTGAGGATGTGGAGAGAGAGGAACACTCTTTCAATGCTGGTGGGAATGCAAACTAGTACAACCACTTTGGAAATCTATCTGGCGTTTTCTCAGAAAAAAATGGGAATAGGGCTTCCTCAAGACCCAGCTATTCAACTCCTTGGAATATACCCAGAAAATGCTCCAGCACACAACAAGAGCATATGCTTAACTGTGTTCATAGCAGCCTTATTCGTAATAGTGAGAACATGGAAACAGACTAAGTGTCCCTCAGTAGAAGAATAGATAAAGAAACTGTGGTACATTTATGCTATGGAATACTACTCAGCTATTAAAAACAAGGAATTCCCAAAATATGTGGACAAATGGATTGAACTAGAAATGATCACAATGAGTGAGTTCACCCAGAAGTAAAACGTGTCTAATGGTATATACTCACTTATATCGAGACACTAGCCCAAGGGGCATGTCCCATGAAAGTCTTCATGTACCAGGAAAGTGAGTCAGAGGAGAGGATATCCTATTGGGACTTTAGGTGAGAGAAGCATGGGAGAATGGGGAAATAGAAGGATCCAGAGGGTCCTAGAAACCTAATGGAAGAACATCATGATGCGCAGATCTGGGTCCAGGGGTCCTGCTCAAACTATGGCACCAGGCAAGGACAAGATAGGCAGTAAACTTTAAACCCCTACCCAGATCTAGCTGATGGTCAGAACATTCTCCACAGTTGAGTGGAGAGTGGAGTCTGGCTTTTATGTGAACTTTGGTGCCCCATTTTTGACCACGTTCCCTTGATGAGGAGGCCTGGTGGCACTCAGAGGAAGGATAGTGGGTTACCAATAAAAGACTTGATACCCTATGAGCATATAGAGGGGTAGGAGGTCCCCCTCAGTCACAGACATAGGGGAGGGGAGTAGGAGCAAAATGGGAGGGAGGGAGGGAGGGAGGAATGGGAGGATACAAGGGCTGGTCTAACAATTGAGATGTAATATGAATAAATTAATAAAATATTTTTTAAAAAGGAACTCCTTACTTTATGTGTTAATTGTGAGATAAACAAAGTATAATCACATCAAGTATACAATTATTAATGGATACAGAACAAGAAAAATATACGCATATGGGAATAAGTGAATTATTAAAAGAACATAAATAAATAGTTACTTATCTTAATCCACCTACTTTAATCAGCAGTCAAAAATTTCTGGAACTAATAACACAAATAGGGCTAGTTACAACTACACTTAGTAACTTAAGGTGTATGACTGGCTATCAGGAGTCATTTTAATGGTTAGGGACATATCTCAGTGGTAGGTCTGTAGTCAAGCATATGAGCTCTTTGGCTCAAGACTGGCAATTGAGGTAAAAAGTTACCTTGAATTGTGTGACATTCCAGAGAAAGTCCCATTCCCCAGAGCCAAGACAAACTGGACTTAATGGATTTTTTAAATGGCAAAGAGGTTGTGGAGAGAGGGAGAGAGAGAACACACAAACACAAAGTTGGATTGGGAGGAAAGTGGTAGAGAGTCTCAGGAAAGAGTTGGAGAGAGAGATGAATAAGATCAAAATACATTGTATAACAATTTCAAAGGATTTATAAAAACTTTATTTTTGGAAAGGATCAGTACTCATTTATAAGTGAATATTAGCCACAAAGTACAGAATAATCATGCAACAATCCACAGACCCAAAAAATCTAAGTAACAAAAAGGGCATAAAGGATGATGGTTGAACTTTACTCAAAAGGGGAGATAAAATAGACACTGGAGGTAGATGGAGGGAGTGAGCTGAGTGAGAGAGGGGGTAGGAAGGGGAACAAAAGGGATCAAGTGCAGGGAGAGAGAACTTGGTAAGAACTGAAATTTAGTGATGGTGGGGCAGCTCTGAGATGAGCCAGAAACCCACAACAATGAAAACTCTCAGGAATCTATGAGAGTGACCCTGCATAAGACACTTAGCAACAGGGGATATGGAACCTGAAATGGCCCAATAAAGCCAGGGTGGATTGATACTACTTGGGGGGCATCCTCTTTTCTGAGGAGGAAAAGGGCGAATGGAATGAGGGAGGCATGAGGGTGGGACTGGGAGGCAAGGAGGGTGCAGGTTGGGATCAAGCTGTAGAGTGATTGAATAAATAAATGGAAAAGGAAAACATAAAATATAGAACCTGAGAGAGGATCCAAGATGGCGGCGAGCAGTGTGGACCGCGTTTGGAGGCTCCAGTGAACAATTCAGGGAATTGCACAGATTTCTGAGCCAGGAACACCGAGGTCTGAACATCACGGCAGCGGGAGTGCTCCACGGTTCGGAGGGACCAGGGTGCGGAGGACCTGCGTGCCCCTGCACACGGGAGGAGCGTGGTTTTTCTCTGATCGGAGCAGCAGCGGCAGAGGCAGCAGCACCAGCGGCACCAGCAGCGGCGGCTGAGGTTTGCAGCTCATAGCCTTCCGGTGGAGGCGATTGGGGTGGTGGCTGGTGGGAATTGCTGCGGGAGAGGGGACTCGGGGCAGGATTTGGGTCGCGTGGAGCCTTTGGACCCAGACTGGACTCGGCGGACAGTTCGGCCCCAGAGTCCTGGGTATTGGCCCGGCCCAGCAAGCAATTCTGCCTGAGGCACTAACTCAGCGTGGCCATAGCTCCCCTGCTGTGGCACAGGCTTAGTTGAGCTCGCTGCTCCACACTAGGCACCACCTCAGCTCAGCGGCAGCTCCCCTGCGGTGACACAGTCCGGGCGGAGCACTTGTTCCACCACTGGTGCTAACTCAGAGCAGCCGCAGTTCTCCTGCTGTGGCGCAGGCTTGGTGACGTGCTCAGTTCCATCCTAGGCACCACCTCAGCTCAGCGGCAGCTCCCCTGCGGTGACACAGTCTGGGCGGAGCACTTGTTCCACCACTGGCGCTAACCCAGAGCAGCCGCAGTTCTCCTGCTGTGGCGCAGGCTTAGTGACGTGCTCGGTTCCATCCTAGGCACCACCTCAGCTCAGCGGCAGCTCCCCTGCGGTGACACAGTCTGGGCGGAGCACTTGTTCCACCACTGGCGCTAACCCAGAGCAGCCGCAGTTCTCCTGCTGTGGCGCAGGCTTAGTGACGTGCTCGGTTCCATCCTAGGCACCACCTCAGCTCAGCGGCAGCTCCCCTGCGGTGACACAGTCCGGGCGGAGCACTTGTTCCACCACTGGCGCTAACTCAGAGTAGCCGCAGTTCTCCTGCTGTGGCACAGGCTGGACAGAGCTCTCGGTTCCACCAGCTCTAAGACTCTGGTTGGACACAGTGTACAGTTTGAATCCAGAATTCCTGGCTGAGATTGGTGGTCAGCTCGGGCCCTGAGTCAATAACTGACCACAGCACGCACTTTGGGCCAAAAGGCCCTAGTGGAGCTTGGTGCGTAGTCCCAGCCCAAAATTCTGGCTGGACCCTGTGTGCATTTTGGGCCCAAAATCCCTAGCTGAGCTTGGCAGACGGTTCAGGCCCTTAGAATCTAGCTGAGTTCTGCCCGTGGTTCGGTCCCAGTGCTCCTGGCTGGACTTGGCAGGGAACACAGAAGGCTGTGGATACCTTGGCCTGACCCAACGCTCATTCAGAGACCCAGAACAATTGCAGGATCCACAGCAGAGGGGGACTGAGGATCACTGGCTGTGAGAGACCAGAACAACAGGGCTAACCTCCTAACATCCACACCAGTGAAGCTTTGAGCTCGCAGCCTAGGGAAATCGTAAGAAAACAAGTGAATCTATCTTCAGACACCCTCCATTCAACTCTGGAAGCTACCCAACAAAAACAAAGACGGCAAGATGTCTAAAGGACAACGAAAAAGCATACGCAAAAAACCCCAAAACAACATGGCGTCTCCAGTTTCCAGCTATCCCAAAGAAAACCACCCAGAGAACTCAAATACAACGGAAATACAAGAAAATGACCTCAAATCCTTAGTAATGAGGATGATAATGGAGGAAACAAATAAAATTCGTAATCAAATGCAGGAAGACGCAGACAAACAGGTGAGAGAAATAAAAGAAGCACATAGAGTGGAACTGGAAAAATTGCAGGAAAATACAAACAACCAGATGAAAGAAATAAGTAAAATGGTTCAAGCTCTGAAGACCTATAAAGAGGCAATGGAAGAAACTCAGGAATATACAAAAAATCAGATGAAAGAAATAAAAAAATCAGTTCAAGATCTGAAAATGAAAATGGATTCAATGATAAACACACAGACAGAAGAAAAACGAGAACGTGAGACCTCAGAGAAGAAGGCGAGCAACACAGAGGTGAGCTTTTCTAACAGAATCCAAGAGATGGAAGAACGAATCTCAGGGCTAGAAGATACAATTACAGATATTGAATCAACCATTAAAGAAAATGCCAAATCTGGAAAACTCCTGACACAAAACATCCAAGAAATTAAGGACACCATGAAAAGAAGAAATTTGCAGATAATAGGCATTGAAGAAAGAGAAGACATCAGACTCCAAGGCCCAGAAACTATTCTCAACAAAATCATAGAAGAAAATTTCCCCAATCTAAAGAAAGAGATGCCTATAAACATACAAGAGGCCTACAGAACACCAAATAGAATTGACCAGAAAAGAAAAACTGCCCGCCACATAATAATCAAAACACAAAACATGCAGAACAAAGAAAAAATATTAAAAGCTGCAAGGGAAAAGGGCCAAATAACATTTAATGGTAAACCTATCAGAATTACACCTGACTTCTCAGCAGAGACCATAAAAGCCAGAAGGGCCTGGACAGAGATCCTGCAAACCCTAAGAGAACACAGATGCCAGGCCAGACTACTTTACCCAGCAAAATTATCAATAACCATTGATGGAGAAAACAAAATATTCCATGACAAAAACAAATTCAAACAGTACCTATCCACAAACCCAGCTTTACAGAAGGTACTAGAAGGAAAACTCCATCCCAAAGCGTCAAGCTACAACCAAAACTACCTAGGAAATAGATAACTATCCCATGGCAAAAACCACAACTAAACAAACGCTCGACTGGAAACAACATCAAAATTAAGACTCTTAACAGTCACTGGTCATTAATATCTCTCAACATCAATGGCCTCAATTCTCCAATAAAAAGACACAGACTAACTGAATGGGTACATAAACAAGATCCAACATTCTTCTGCATTCAAGAAACACATCTCACCCATAATGAAAGGCATTACCTCAGGGTAAAAGGTTGGAAAAAAATATTCCAAGCAAATGGTCACAAGAAGCAAGCAGGTGTAGCCATTTTAGTATCGAACAAAATAGACTTTCAACCAAAATTAATCAAAAGGGATGAGGAAGGACACTTCATACTCATCAAAGGTAAAGTCAACCAAGATGACATCACAATTCTGAACATCTATGCTCCCAATACAAGGGCACCCACATATGTAAAAGATCTCCTAAAAAAGCTTAAACCACACATCGATCCCCACACAATAATAGTGGGAGACTTCAACACCCCACTCTCACTGAAGGATAAGTCATTGAAACAGAAACTAAGCCGAGAAATAACATCATTAACCAATGCCATGGGTCAAATGGATCTAACAGATATCTATAGAACCTTTCACCCAAACAAGAAAGAATACACCTTCTTCTCTGCACCCCATGGAACCTTCTCCAAAATTGATCACATCGTAGGTCACAAAGCAAGCCTCAACAGATACAAGAGGATTGAAATAATACCTTGTATCCTATCAGATCACCATGCTCTTAGGCTGCAATTCAACAACACAGAAATAACAAAAGCCTACACGTTTGTGGAAACTAAACAACTCTCTGCTAAATGACACCTGGGTCAGGGAAGAAATAAAGAAAGAAATCAAGGAGTTTCTGAAATTCAATGAAAATGAAGAAACAACATACCCAAATTTGTGGGATACATTGAAAGCAGTGCTAAGAGGAAAATTCATAGCACTAAGTGCCTTTAAAAAGAAATTGGAAACATCGCACATAAGCATCTTAACAACACAACTGGAAGCCCTAGAAAAAAAAGAAGCAGAAACACCCAAGAGGAGTAGACGCCTGGAAATAATCAAACTCAGGGCTGAAATTAACAAATTAGAAACTAAGAAAACAGTCCAAAGAATCAACAAAACCAAAAGCTGGTTCTTTGAGAAAATCAACAAGATAGACAGACCATTAGCCAAACTAACTAAAAGGCAGAGAGACAGTATTGAAATCAACAAAATCAGAAATGAAAAGGGAGACATAACAACAGACACTGAAGAAATTCAAAGAATCATAAGATCCTACTTTGAAGGCATATACGCCACAAAATTTGAAAATCTAAGGGAAATGGACGATTTTCTTGATCAAGTTCACTGGCCAAAGTTGAATGAAGAACAGATTAAACAAGTTAAATAGTCCCATTTCCCCTACAGAAATAGAAGCAATCATCGATGGTCTCCCAACCAAAAAAAGCCCAGGGCCAGATGGTTTCAGTGCAGAATTCTACCAGACCTTTAAGGGTGAGCTAATACCGATACTCTTCAAGCTACTCCAAAAGATAGAAATGGATGGAAAATTACCAAATTCATTCTATGAGGCAATAGTCTCATTGATACCTAAACCTCACAAAGACTCAACAAAGAAAGAGAATTTCAGACCAATTTCTCTTATGAACATAGATGCAAAAATACTAAATAAAATACTTGCGAAACGAATACAGGAGCACATCAAAGATATCATTCATCATGACCAAGTAGGCTTCATTCCAGGCATGCAGGGATGGTTTAATATACGGAAATCCATCAATGTAATCCACCATATAAACAAACTGAAAGTAAAAAACCACATGATCATCTCCTTGGATGCAGAGAAAGCATTTGATAAAATTCAACACCCATTCATGTTTAAAGTTTTAGAGAGATCGGGGATACAAGGCACTTTCCTCAACATAATAAAGGCTATATACAGCAAGCCAATAGCCAAAATCAAGTAAATGGTGAGATACTCAAGGAAATTCCTCTCAAATCGGGAACAAGGCAAGGCTGCCCACTCTCTCCATATCTCTTCAATATAGTACTCGAAGTTCTAGCCAGAGCAATAAGACAACAAAAGGAGATCAAGGGTATCCAAATGGGAAAGGAGGAAGTCAAATTATCCCTCTTTGCAGATGATATGATAGTGTACATAAGTGACCCTCAAAACTCCACCAGAGAACTCCTAAAGCTGATAAACACCTTCAGTAAATTGGCTGGATACAAAATTAACTCAAAAAAGTCTGTAGCCTTCCTATACACAAATGACAAGCTTGCAGAGGAAGAAATTAGGAAAACCACACCCTTCACATTAGCCACAAGCAATATAAAATATCTAGGAGTTACCCTAACTAAGCAAGTGAAGGACTTGTATGAAAAAAATTTCAAAACTCTGAAGAAAGAGATTGAAGATGACCTGAGAAGATGGCGTGATCTTCCTTGCTCATGGATCGGGAGAATTAACATAGTAAAATGGCCATCCTACCAAAAGCAATCTACAGATTCAATGCAATCCCTATTAAAATAACTACACAATTTTTTAAAGACATTGAAGTTCAATTCTGAACTTCATATGGAAAAACAAAAAACCCAGAATAGCTAAAACAATCTTGTACAATAAAAGGTGCTCCGGAGGAATCTCCATACCTGATCTCAAACTGTTCTATAAAGCAATAGTACTTAAAACAGCATGGTACTGGCACAGCAACAGGCTGGTTGATCAGTGGAATCGAATCGAAGACCCAGATATGAATCCACACACATATGGTCACTTGATTTTTGACAAAGAAGCAAATCCATTCAATGGAAAAAGGATAGCATCTTCAACAAATGGTGCTGGTCTAACTGGAGGTCTATGTGTAAAAAAATGAAACTGGACCCTTATTTGTCACCTTGCACAAAACTCAAATCCAAGTGGATTAAAGACCTCAACATAAAACCAGAGACACTAAGCCACTTAGAAGAAGAAGTGGGAAAGAGCCTGGAACATATTGGCACAGGAGACAACTTCCTGAACAGAACACCAACGGCCCAGGCCTTACTGTCAACCATTAATAAATGGGACCTCATGAGGCTGAGAAGCTTCTGTAAGGCAGGTGACACTGTCAAGAGAACAAAGCGACAGCCTACAGACTGGGAAAAAATCTTCACCAACCCTACATCTGACAAAGGTCTAATATCCAAAATACATAAAGAACTCAAGAAATTAAACACCACCAAACCGAATAACCCAATTGAGAAATGGGGCTTGGAACTAAACAAAGAATTCTCAACAGAGGAGTATCAAATGGCTGAGAAACACTTAAAGAAATGCTCAACCTCCTTAGTCATCAGGGAAATGCAAATCAAAAACAACTCTGAGATTTCCATCTTACACCCATCAGAATGGCTAAGATCAAAAATTCAAGCGACACCACATGCTGGCGAGGATGTGGGGAGAGAGGAACACTCCTTCATTGCTGGTGGGAATGCAAACTAGTACAGCCACTTTGGAAATTATCTGGTGCTATCTCAGAAAAATGGGAATAGGGCTTCCTCAAGACCCAGCTATTCCACTCCTTGGAAT
This sequence comes from Acomys russatus, assembly GCF_903995435.1. NCBI lineage: Eukaryota > Metazoa > Chordata > Mammalia > Rodentia > Muridae > Acomys > Acomys russatus. The sequence goes on along the minus strand of NC_067147.1, from coordinate 17,844,661 downwards.
ATACCCAGAAGATGCTCCAGCACACAACAAGAAAATTTGCTCAACCATGTTCATAGCAGCCTTATTCATAATAGCCAGAACATGGAAACAGCCTAAGTGTCCCTCAGTAGAAGAGTGGATAAAGAAACTGTGGTACATATACACTATGGAATACTACTCAGCTATTAAAAACAAGGAATTCCCGAAATTTGTGGATAAATGGATTGAGCTAGAAATGATCATAATGAGTGAGTTAACCCAGAAGCAGAAAGAATCAAATGGTATATACTCACTTATATCTGCATACTAGCCCAAGGGGCATGTCCCACAAAAGCCTTCACTACCAGGAAACTGGGACAGAGGGGAAGGCATCCTATTGGGACTCTAAATGAGAGACGCATGGGAGAACAGCAAATAAAAGGATCCAGAGGGTCCTAGAAATCTACAAGTAGAAACAATATGATAGGCAGATTTGGGCCCAGGGGTCCCGCTCAAACTAAGGCACCAGCCAAGGACAATACAGAGGTAAACTTTAAACCCCTTCCCAGATCTAGCCAATGGTCAGAATATTCTCCACAGTTGAGTGGAGAGTGTGATACGACTTTCTCACGTGTTCTGGTGCCTCACATTTGACCATGTCCCCTGGAGGGGGAGACCTGGTAGCACTCAGAGGAAGGACAGCAAGTAGCCAAGAAGAGACTTGATACCCTATGAGAATATATAGGGGGACGTAATCCCCCTCAGGAACAGTCATAGGGGAGGGGAATAATGGGAAAATGGGGGGGGGAGGAATGGGAGGATACAAGGGATGGGATAAACATTGAGATGTAACAAGAATAAATTAATAAAAAAAAATATAGAACCTGAGAGAGAGAGAGAGAGAGAGAGAGAGAGAGAGAGAGAGAGAGAGAGAGAGAGAAAGAGGAGGAGGAAGAAAAAGAAGAAGGAGGAGGAGGAGGAAAGAAAGAAAGAAAGAAAGAAAAGACTGCCCGTAATCAGGCAAGACTTCCAATGGAGGGATGGTGACTACAACCCAGCCACAAAGCCTTTGACCTAAAATTTGTCATGCCTACAAGATGCACATGGATAAATGTGGAACACAAATTGAGGGAATGGCCAAGTAATTACTTGAGAGCCATACCATGAGAGAGAGCCAACCTCTGACACTGTTAATGATATTCTGCTATACTTATAGACAGGAGCCTAGCATAGCAGTCCTCTGAGAGGCTTCAGCCAGCAGCTGATAGAAACAGATACAGAGACCCACAGCCAATATTAGACAGAGCTCAAAGACTCTTGTAGAATAGGTAGGTGAAGGATTGAAGGAGCCAGAGAGACCAAGGACACGACAAGAAAACCAGTAGAATCAACTAACCTGGGCCCATAGGGACTCACAGAGACTGAACCACCAACCAAAGAGAATGCATGCATAGGATGAATGTAGGCCCCCTACACATATGTAACAGATGCACAGCTTGGTTTTCATGGGGGTCCCCTAACAACTTGAGCAGGGGCTGTCTCTGACTATTTTGCTTCTCTTTGGATCCCTTGCCCTTAACTGGCTGCCTTGTCTAGCCTCAGTAGAAGATTCACCTAGTCCTACCGCATATTGATATGCCAAGATGGGTTGATATCTATGGGAGCCCCCCCCCCTTTTCTGAGGAAAAAGGGAAGAGGACTAGGGATAGGTGAGCTGAGAGGGAGGGACTGGGAGGATAGAAGGGAGAGGAAGATTCGATCTGGATGTAAAGTAAGTAAATTAATTAAGTAATGAGAATAAAGGTACAAAGATAGGAAGCACTTGGTATTGTATCGGAATTTGTGACTGTTATCAAATTCTTTGACTGACAATTTGCCATTTGTGTAAAAACCATGCAATACTAATTTATTTTCCAATACTTTTTTATCATGAAGAATTTAATAAGTTTTTGAGTTTTTAAGGTTGTAAGAAATGGCAATCTAAAGACTTATCTAAAGAAATCTCATGGGCTGGAGAGCTGGCTCAGAGGTTGAGAGCACTGTGCTTCTAGAGATCCTGAGTTCAATTCCAAGCAACCACATGGTGGCTCACAACCATCCATAATGTAATCTTATGCCTTCTTCTGACCTGCAGGTGTACATGCAGGCAGAGCACTGTATACATTATAATAAATAAATAAATGTTTTTTAAAAAAAGAATATTTACTGTTAAAAAAGAAAGAAATTTTATTTGTGAATATGGAGCCATTTCACTCCTTTGCCATTAATTCTCAGCCCATTTCTTAAGTTCTTCTTCTAAAATACACACCCTGAAAAGAATTTTATCAATGAAGAACTCTGAGACAAATTAAATCAGAAAACAAGAATAATTTTTCTACATGGGTTTCCTTGATGTCATGATATTGTATAATGCTAAAATAACTTACATCACCATTAGCTATTACTAATGAATCATCTTCAAACAGATGACAATGTAGGCTAAAAAATTAACACAAACTAAAGACAGGCTTTTAATTCTTAAAATTTGGAGGCTAAGAAAAATTCAGTGTACCCATGTGTAACACATCCAGATGTTATCAGGTAATGGAACGCATGGGTGATTCACACATCTGTAGTCTTCCAATTATACTTTAGGCTTTGATGTTCTCAGTATTACTTCATTTCATCTTACTTTGCTTTGCAGATATAATAGAGAAAAGGTGGCCAAGTATGGAACGTAAGCAAGGGAGAAACAGAACACAACTAAAACCCTTAAACTTACATTGTCAGTCAGAGATTGTGCTTAACTATAGTTACTTACACACGAATCATTCTTACAATAGTCGTCTGTGGTCATAGCACTCACTATGTGTGGTGAAACTAGAGACTCGCAGAAGCTTCAAAATGTGCCTCTTACATGCTTTAGAACTCAGTAAGTCTACCTGGTGAATCTCCAACTTAACCACTCCATTATGCTAAGGAGAGAATGTACTGGGCCAGCCTTCTTCAACAAAATCGCTGTCACGTTCAGCTTTTCTTATCATGATGCCCTGAAACAGGAAATGAGAACAAAAGGAAAGCTTTTAAAAATTCTCTCATTCCACAAATATTTATTATTTACTTGCTTTGTACCAAATAAAGAAAACTCCTGTCCCACAAAAATTTTTAATTCTCATGTGTGGTTAAACGATTATTATTAATCTGTTCCTGAAATACTGGAAAACAATCCTGATGGTCAATTTCCTAGAATGGCTTTAGTATTCCAGTTGGTAACACCACATTGCTGGGACCTCTGTTTCCTAAACATTATATCTCTTTACTCTCAGCCCCCAATTTCCAGGCTCTTTCTGGGTTCCCCAAGCTCCTCTGTTGTAGTTTACATACAAATTACATCTTATAAATTTATTTTAATTCAAATAATCCAGCAGTTTGTCTTAAAAGGCTATGGGGTGTCTTTAGCAGGTAGTAATTTTCTTCTTTCATTGTTTTATTCAAACACTGATCTCTCATATAGTTTTTCTAGAAAAAGACTTAGAAAATATTAGTCCCATCCATTCATTTTACTCATACAAATGTTAAGACACAAAGAGTGGGTTTGAATTTTCACAGTCACATGATGAACTAGTACAAGCAGTAAGGCAAAACCTGAAGTCTCCTAAAACTCTGGGCTCATCCTATTTCCAGTATTATGGCCCCATTCATTTGGAATCAAATCAGTTACTTAGGTAGAGAAGACTTTCCAACTAATAGCCCTAATTATAGGTAGGAGAGCCACGAAATTTTCTACTTATTCCCATGCCTATTCTCTAATTAAACAAGTGATAAAAGATGTGACTGATGTAATGAACATCAAAAAAGGAGAAATAATGAAATAAACATTATGAGGTTATATGTTGGCTTGAGATCAATTCACTGGTCTTCATTATAGTTATTCAGTCCAACTTGGAGTTTTTCCAAATGAGCTTAACTCTACGTTATAATCCACACAGTGGTAGCTTCACAGATTTTATGCATTAAATATTGTGAACATAAAATTCCATCAAGAATAGTTAATTCCTTATATGCACATAACGCTGTCATAGAAATATGGTCTTTCGAAAACACACTTGCTAATGTCAAAATCCTTGTGATTTATTGTAGAACCTCAGGTGCTATCTGAGAAGAGGAATCATGTCTTTCATTCCTACATCATTTATTCATTCATTACAGTAATCTTTGAACTTCTGTAAGATGTAGTCACTATGTTATAAATAACATCAGCAAAGCGGAACAGAGAAAAAGAAGTACAGGTATAGGTGTATTTGTGATGTATTTTACATTTAAAAAATCTCCCCAAAATTTAGTGGCTTAACACAACAAAATAGTATTACTTGACAGCTTCTGATATTTGGAAACTGAGGCATGAATTATTTGGATACCCTTGCCTCAAAAGTCTCTCATGGACTGAGTCTGTATTCTCAAACAGAGCTTCTATTTTATCTGAAAGTTCAACTTCATAGTCAGGAGAATGTTCTGCAACTGAACAAATTCACATAGTTATCTGCTGTCTCTACCTCTGCATAATGGGATTCTCAAGCCTGCCTTGGGGCAAGACAACTAAAAGAACAATCTGAGAGGACACCCAGTACAAATACCATGGCCTTTTTCTAACATGCTCTGAGAAATCCCACCAGATTTGCTCCATTCTCATCACCAAAACCAACTCAGTAAGTCTGAGTTGCATCCAGGAAGAGTCTTATGTATTGTCTCAGGGACGGTCTTCCACCTCCAAACTCCAACCTTTTGTGTCAATTTCTTTATTATGCTTTAAAGCTACTGACCAATGACAAAGTCTGAAAAGATATTTGTAGAACAATCCAAGAAAAATTTTTATAAAGTACACTGTCTAACTGAAAAGGACCTAGGATATTGGTCTACTTTGTGCTTAATTGGGTTGAGGTAAAACCACTCATGGCTGCATCCCTGAAGACCATAATGCCTACAGATTACTGATTCTGCCATAATCCCTACAGATCACTCATTCTCCCATAATACTCATTCTCTCATAATGCCTACAGATCACTGATTCCCCTAGTGTCTCACAGATGCTGAGAAAAAAAATTACCATTTTTATTTTGGGCTAACCAACTGTCTCAGTTCACCTAGATTTAAGATTGCAGGGCATGAGACTCTATGTGCAAGGAGACGGAAGATCCTAAACAATGTACAACAATTGTCATTCTAATCTCCAATAACTCATTTCAGCATTCATAAAGGAGAATGGGCCTTCTGATTGGTTTACATTTTCATTGAAAATCCTCAAATAGGCTCTATTTAACTATTCAAAGAAACCTGTGCTTGCTCATACTTCCATGGGAAGCTCATACTTCCATGGGAAAACAGGAAACAAGCTTGTATCTTTCCCTTTCAGACTATTCACTTGGGCCTGGGCGAATAACTTTAAAGAGGGTAGGGATTGAGACCCAGCTAAGCTTTTTTTTTTTTTTTTAAACATGGTTTTGTTAACAATGGAGCAGAGATTGTACTCTGTTTTGTTATGTATGCTTTCCAACTTGATTGAACTTACAGAACAGAAACAGAATTCTCCATGCAAATGGAGATTGAATAATGGAGAGTCGATAATGATTGAAACTAGGGTTTCACCAGATTCTTCAGGAAGAGTTTGTAAAGTGCCAGCTGTGAACTATATACCGTGATTCATGCTGTGGTACAGGAGGATAGGAAGGCAGAGATATAAAGGGAAACTTTGATATATCCCATTGTTATGGTCATTTATTTCTAGAATTATGTTGTTAAAAGAAAATTGTACTTATTTTATAAATAACCTGATCATTAATATGGATGCTCTCTTTGAATAGGGGTGATTGAAAGTGTCTTATCTGAGTTTGAAAGAACGTAATGCTTGAATTAAAATTTTAAATGTATAAATTTGTGAGTTAAATGTTAAAATTCTATTCCAAAGTAAGCACTCTGGAAATAAAGTGCAAGTAACAGAGTATAGAATGCCTCCCACTCACAGAATGAGGAATGGCCCAGCAAGATAATTCAGAGGTTAAATTGCTTACTGCCAGGCTTGCTTACCTGAGTTCATTTCCCTAAAAACCACAAGGTGAAAGGTGATAACTGAATACTGTAAGCTCTTTACTGGACTACACAAATGCACACCACACACACACACACACACACACACACACACACCACATATATATGTATATATGTGTATATATATATATGTATATGTATATATATATATATATATATATACAATCATGTGTATGTGCATTCATACTCTGAATAGGGTTGGAGGGACTACAAACACTTGCAAGTAAATGGTTTATCATGGTATGAAATGAGGAGGCACATGGAACAGAAATAGGTGTGGGAAAAAATTACAAGGCACTTCCACAGCGAAGAATGAAAGAAAACACAAGAAGTGCCACTAAAGCTTACTGAAATTGGAGCAGTGGAATAAAAGGATAGACAATAGAGTTTGGAAAGTAAGGGGGTAAAGCAGTCTTAAGATGACTTTCATTTAGAAACTAGTAAGATACTGCCCTGTGGTGTTGAACAAGCAATTAAAAATGTCAACCTAGTTAACATGGGCAGCTGATACAAGGATGGCTAGAAACAATAGATCACACATGCGAGCTGAAGTTCAAACAAGAGATAAAAGAGACTGAGCAAGAGAGATCAAAGCAGAAAATTTAGAAAAGCTACAGTTTTTTGAGAAATAGAGAGGAGAACCTATGAGGACAAGGAGGTGCCAGCAGTGTGTCTTCAAGGAGAGAGTTCAGGCTTCATAGTGGGTAGGGGTGACTGAAGATGCCAAGTATTTCAGTGACCATGAGAGTGTTGCCAGTCATGACTGGTGACTTTCCCACAGAAGGAAATAAAGGTGTCATAAGTCTTGTGTGTAAAAACAATTTGACTTAGCTTCAGAGTAGATAAAATTTACCATGAGTTCTTTTTATTTTACTTACCAAGATCATACACCAAACATAGTTTATGGACAGTATCAAATGTCAGATCTAGATTCCTTATTCATGCAATCAATTATGTGTACACTAATCCACCCACTCAGCCATCTATCCATCCAGCCTAACAACGATATTGGTAGGAGTAATTTGTAATGTCTACTTTGAGAAAAATTTTAAACTCTTAATCTGAGTCCCACAGTCACATAAAAATACCACCAATATTATATTTACTATGATAAAATCATAGAGGACAAAAAGACAAGTTCAATGGAGAAGTTGGAAAGCTCTCCATTGCTTAGGGCAGGCCAAGGGAGCCATCAAAATGAAAAGGCATAGACTCTTCCATCTGACTCTTCTCCGGTATAATGATAATCAGACTATAGGTCAAGAAAGGATATTACCTGCCTTGTGGTTGTGCCCAAGAGTAATTGGCAAACTCTGAGAAGGAATACATAAAGAAGTTAATTTTTTTTAATGCTATGGAAGAAGTAAATAAAACTAAACCTTCACAACCTGAGGGATCGAATTAGTTGTCCTTTTTTTCTTTTTTTAAATAAAAATGCTGCTTAATTTTTATCCACATTCACTGTCTACATGCAAAATATATAAGAACATATATTAATATATGCAAGTTTTAGATTAAAGGCTTTGACTTACCAGAGATAAAATGAACAGGATCTTTTTACTCTGGGTTCTTCACAGAAAGCATAGTCAAATGAATAAAGACTAAGTAACTAAAGCATCAAAACCATATGATTTGGACACTTGGCTGCAGCATAAGCTATAGATGGATCCTATGCTAGCTCTTCTACAGAGCAGAACCAAGGCAAGATTGCTAATGGCATCCTCACTAACCAAGGGAAGCAACGATTCTTCTCCTTTCAGGAAACTTGCTGAACTGAACTGGTTGAGACGGGGTGATCTCCACACAAAGGAACTCTTTACCACACAGCACTCTCCAACAGCAGAATCTGGAGGCCACAGTAAATGTGTTATGTTGACAAGCAACATCCACATGAACAGGAGCCAGAAGTTTGAGTGGAAAACACATGAACCCATGAGAAACCACTTTTTTTTTTTTTTTTTTTTTTTTTTTTTGTGGTCAAAATCATTTATTTTGATTTACAATTATTTTTCCTATCAAAGAAAATGCATGATAACCCAATTATAAACGAACTACTAGACGAATTATGACTGCCAAACTTTTAAATGTACTTTGATAAGCCTTTACACACATTTCTCATTAAGAAAGAATTTACCCTATCCTATTCACCCCATCATGGCATCGTGTAAATTGTACCATTTCTGTGAGCTAAACTTTACAGTGTAGACTCTCCTGATTGTGAAGGCTTGCTTTGGGGACTGGAGAGATGACTTTGTAGTTAAAAACACTCTCTGCTATTGAGGAGGACCTGGGTTTGGCTTCCAGCACACACAGTGCAGATAACAACCATCTGTGACACCAGTTTCAGGAGATCTGATGCCCTCTTCTGGCCTCTGTGGGCACTGCATGCGTAGGTGCACAGACATACATATTTGCAGGCAAACATTCATATACATAAATAAAAACCAGTCTTAAAACAGAGACTTGCTTTATACCTCAGCATTCAATGTTTTACTTTGGAGAAACCACTTGTAAATAAAGGACTTAGAAGACAATATTAATGTCAACTCAAATTTGCTGGACATGATGTTCATACATCTAGAAAACAGAAACGAGCACTTTCTACTATCAAATAGAGAGTGCACATTCTCAGCATCCACCGGCTATGAGGTCACTGGCAAGAATCACTATCATGGTTAACTAACGCTGATGGGAAGCCCTGGCATATCAGCGTTGTACTTCCAAACCAATCATCTGGTGCCTGATCTCCAGCAGGCAATAACTGCTGTCGGTGCAGTCGGCCAGAGTGCCCATGCTCTACATCTCTACTTCTCTCAAGGGTGACTCTGGGGAAAAATAAACAGACCAGAAGCACAAATACATTGCACCTAGGAGAGTCTTCCTCATTAAGCAATGATGAGTTTTCTTACTCTCAGATAAAGAGGGGATGCAGAAGACAAAAAAAAAAAAAAAAAAAAAAAAAAAAAAAGCAGTTACCAGTGTTTCTAGCCCCATAAAATAGGAATACATACTATCTACAAATAGAAATAAATTTGATTTTTGTGGCGTTCAGATAAAAAAAAAAATCAAAGGAATACCTATGTCCAAGATGAGGGCCATTTCAGACTATCAGATACAGCGATAGACATATTATGCTCTAGAATCCATAATGCGAAAAAGGCTGAGAGTTTATCTGCTTCAACAGCCTCATTATTTAAAAAAAACAAAACAAAACAAAACAAAAAAAAAAAAAACACACACACACAAGACCCAGAAAAAGGTCATAATTAACATGGCAAAGAAGTGATTTATGTATCTAAATTTGATGCCAACCCAATTGTATTTATTTTGAACAACAAAACAAATATGAATTAGAAGGACCCAGGTTTTTATTTTCTTCTCACCCTTAAAAATAATGCAAAATAGGCACAGCCTGGATTGTCATTTTTCTTATTCCGCCTGTTTTTGTTTTTGTATTCGTTTGGGGGTGGGGTTTGCTTTTGTTTTGTTTTGGTTTTGGTTTTGGTTTTTGGTTTTTTTGAGACAGGGTTTCTCGGTGTAGTCTTCGCTGTCCTCCTGGTTCTTTTGTTTGTTTGTTTGTTTGTTTGTTTGTTTCCAGAGCTGAGGACCGAAGCCCGAACCCAGGGCCTTGTGAGGCAAGTATTCTACCACTGAGCTAAATCTCCAACCCTTTCTCCCTGTTTTGATGGGACTTTGGTAAGCATTTTAGGATTAATTGTAGGAGGAAGAAGAATGGCCTTGTAACACCTGGGGACTTCCTGTAGAGTCACCCTAGACCTCCCTGAAAAATGCCTGGAAATTCCCAGAAAATGACTGCCCAGAGATTGGTGACATCATGATGGAAACCAAGGAGGAGGAGCCACAGCAGCAGCTCCCAGTTTGGGAGCCAATGGGACCCTGGGAGGGGGATATAAAGGCGTGCCTTATTTCTTCAATGAATGAGTCTGCTTCTGCCACTTGCCAGACTCCCAGAGTCAGTGTCTTGACTCTGTGCCAGCTCACCTCCCCCCTCCCCCAACTCCCAAGGGTCCTGGGCCTAGGTCCCAGCAACAATTAGTGCCATTTTTTTTTTTATTGTTTTCCCCGCTTCTTGCACGTATGACTCATGATGCTTTTCCTTTTGATTGTACGTTGCTCAGGTTTTAAGACCATTTTTTATGTTTCTTTCAGCATACTGTGGGGCATTCCTTTTTATACTCTTTAGTCACATCTCAGATACTCCCCACCTCACCCCTGCATTTCTTCTTCTTTCTTTCCTCCCTATCCACTCTTTTCACTTATTAATCACAACTCTCCACAGCTTTAATAACCTGTAATATGTAATTTATGGGCCTTAACAGGATCCCAACTTTACTCCCAGCTACCTTCTCTCTCTCTCTCTCTCTCTCTCTCTCTCTCTCTCTCTCTCTCTCTCTCTCTCTCTCTCTCTCCCTCTCTCCCTGCCTCCCTCCCTTCCATCCCTCCCTCACTCCCTCTGCATTTTAAAAGTTAATTTATTTTTAATTTATTTACTTTACATCCCTATTGCAGTCCCCTCCCTCCTCTCTTTCTGGTCCTACCCTCCCTGCTCTTTCCCCCTCCATCCCTGCCACAATCCTCAAAAGGAGGAGCCCTCCTCACCTATCATCCGACCCCAGCCTACCAAGTCTCATCTGGGCTGCCTGCATCCTCTTCCTCTGTGGTCTGGCATGGCCACCTTGCCCAGGGGAACTGATCAATGAGTGGGCAACAGAGTCCTTGTCAGACATAGCCCCTACTCCCCATATTATGGGACTCACATGAAGACTGTGCTACCAATCAACTACATCTGAGCATAGAGTGTAGGTCCTCTCCATGCATGGTCTTTTGTTGGTGCACCAGTCTCCGCAGGTCCCTCTGGACCCAGGTTTGTTGTCTTTGATGTTCTCCTTGTGGAGCTGCTGTCCCCTTCAAGTCCTTCTATCCCCCAACTTCCCTAAGTCTCCCTGCACTCTGCCCCAAAGTTGGGCTGTGAGTCTCAGCATCTGCTTTGAGCACCAGCTAGTTGGAGTCTTTCAGAGGACCCCTATAGGAGGCTCCAGTCCTGTTCCCTCTCTTCAAGTGCTTTCTGTGTCTGTTCTATTTGCCTTTCAGTATGAGGACCCTCCCTAGGGTCCTCCTTGTTATTTACCTTCTCAGGTCTATGGATTACAGTATGTATGGCTATCCATTACATGGCTATTAATCTACTTATGAGTATATACCATCCACGTCTTTCCGGCTCTGAGTTACCTCACTCATTGGAGATAAGTCTGATGCTTTCTCAGAAAATTGGAAATAATGACACTTCAAGACCCAGATACACTACTCCTGGGCATATGCTCAAAAAATGCCCCACCAGACATCAAGGATATTTGCCAACTATAATCATAGCACTTTTATTCATAATAGCCAGAATCTGGAAAAAACCCTAGATATCCCTCAACCAAAGATAGGATAAAGAAATTGTGGTACATTTACAATATGGAATACTACTCAACTATTAAAGACAAAGAAATTTTGAAATTGGCAGGCAAATGGATGGAATTTTTTTTCCCTTTTCAAAGTAGATTTAATACTTATGCTTACCCTTACCAACCCTAAATTCCTTTCATGCTTAATCTTATTAGCCAAAATTCTAAGTCTACTTAGATACCTAAGTCTAAATAATACCTTGGTCATTTATCCATCAGTGCTTATTAAAATCAAAAGTTTTGACGTTGTTATTAGCTAGTATGGCATGTGCATTGTGGTAATAGCAAGCAGTTGTTTCTCTCCAGTTAATGTACTACTGAAGAAATAATATAGAGCATACACCAGGCACCCTAAGCTCCTGGACCGAAGAATTGTTTTCTCAGCTATGCACTCAAGGCTACCATACCCATGTCCCTCTTGAACAGTGCAAATACATCAACTGGAAAAATATAGCTGATAAAAACAGACAAATCAACAAAATTACAACAGAGGTTTAAATTTCAATGCAATCTTCTTTTTTCTTATTTCTTTTTTCTTTTTTAGTGTTAATATAGTTTCTCTGAAGCTCTGAATGTCCCCCAGGTGGCTAGCATATTCATTAAAAGGACAGGTCTTTTTAAAAAAAAATTACACCTGAGCCTCTGCAAGATTTAGAGACAATTATTTTTCAATGTGCACTTGCCATTTGTCCTAGGAAACCAAGGTTCTTGGAAAAAGGGCTTTATTTTTTAATGTAATCTTATTTTTAAAAAATCTACAGAAATACCAAGCCATAAGTTAATAAAACTAAAGATGAGAGAGGAGCCATGACTGCATATAGTAATGAAATTCAGTCTTAGCTTAAAATATATATTTCAATAAATTGGGAAGTCTAAGTGAAATAGGTGAGTTTCCAGATGAATGTGACCTACTAAAATTAAAGATGAGATGAACAGTTTAAACAAGTTTATATCAAATACTGAGACTCTAGCAGACTTAAAAAATCTCCCAACTAAAATCAGGCCCAGCTGGATTCACTGGTAAATTTTAACAGACCCTCAAAGAAACTCTGATACTAATGCTTGTTAAACTACTAACTGGAAATCAGAAATACAAATTGATGAGGATATATTATTTTTCAAGTAATAAATTCTTTGTCATAAAAAGAATGATGGCATTTTATTTGTATGCCTTAGAATAGTAGTCCTGATTGTTACTTTTGCCTTGTTTTATAAATTACCTATGATAATTTATGATCAAATAAATCAGATATTACCAGTTTCTGATGATAAATCCAAGATATGATGGCTGTTACAATTTGGATCTTGAATATACACAGAGATGTTTGATATATGGCCTGTGGGTGGAGCTTTGGACAAGTGGCTGAGATCTTGGGAAGTGTCTTCTGATGGGACGTGTCCCTCAAAGAGGACTGTTGAGTACGGTTTCTCCTTCTTACCTTTTGCTCCTGGCTCCTAAGGTCATTGAATTTTTTTCCCAGTACAGGCTCTTCCTATGATATAATTCTTAAAACAATGAATTAGAGACTCCAAAAACAGTAAACCAAAATAAACCTCTATTTAGAAGCTACCTAGCTTAGATATTTTTGCTGCATACTAAAGCAATGCTGGCTAACACACATCCTAACACATCTCCTCCCTACTGGCTACTATGAAAAGAAGCAGGGATGACAGAGAATTCCTGTGTCCCTAGGTCTATGCATGTCCCACATTCAATTCCTCTTTCTAATTCTGTCCCATAATCACATGACAGACAACATCTCAACAATTGAAACCCAGGCAAAGAAGGGATTACAATGCTATTTGCTCTTGTTAATAAACTATATGCACCACTGAAAATGCTGTAGCATTCACAATTACTTTTTTTTTTCATGTTTCTTTTTCAAGAAGTTACCTTGGAAATCTAAAGTCTAATTTTTTTTTTGTAAATAGGGAGCCTGTTTTCATGTGTTTATTTATTTTTGTTTTAAACTCATCTTCTCGTCCCATGGCAACAAACCAAAATAGACAGGCAGATAGATTCCAAGTCAGATCTGTGAGTTCTCTCTGGTTGTGATCATTCACTTTATTTGAATGGCTCTTCCTGTAAGAAATTTGCCACCATGATGATTGAGGAGCACATTTTGAATTGCTAGGCTTTAAAATGGAAATATGTGAAAAGAGAGATAATTCTCTTGCAAAACATATTTTTCAAATTTTATGTTTGCTTTCCAGTGATATGAACCATAAAATCATGCTAGCTAGCCCAAACTGCTTTTATGGAAATCATGGTTTTGGGATAACAGGAATTGAATCTTTGATAACCTCCTTGGGAGTCCAAACATTTGGGCTGTCGCTATCGTGCATTTATAAAGCTATCTAGAATTTAGGAAGATAGCACCAATGGAAAAGCATATTTCTTTAGTTCAATTTTCTCATGGAAAATGACATACTTGTTGATTTAAATGACTGTTCAGGCTTCATGAAATTCTTCAAGAAATGATCCTTTTAAAAGAATTTTGTTCTGCACACGTTCCAAGTCTGGGCAGACATTTATATGGAAATAGAAAATGATGCCCACATGGCAAAGCTAGTGATTTACAAACTTGCTTTTACTTGGCTTCATAAAAAGCCGTGCAATTGACCTCTTTAGACCTTTTAATAACTTGTTTATTTCTAGACTTCACCCTCTGGCCTAAAATAACATTATAATTATGCAAGTCTGAGACCCCAACACTATACTAACATGAGCAAGTGTCATTAAAATAGGATTACCTGAAACTCTTACCTTGAAGAAACAGCAACACGGCCAAAGAACAAAGAGAGAGATCATCTTTTGGGACTGGATGTTCTCACCAGTGCTACATCTCTGTTTCCCCTGGCCGAGCCTTCAGGACTTCTGTTAATTATAGTTATTCAGGCCTTGTCAAGGGTAGAAAAAAATAAGTATGTGAAGTGAACATGGAGAAAATGCGTGAAAGGAAGCAAGGATGTAGCTTAGGGACAGAGTACTTGCCTGGCTCACACGGGGACCCTGGCTTCAGTCCTGCCACACAATATTTTTAAGTAAATAAGTAAATAGATAAGTAAAGATTATTTATTTTTAAATTTTAATTTATTCAGATTACATCTCAAAAGTTATCCCCTCCCTTGTATCTTCCCGTTCCCACCCTCCCTCCCTCTTCAGGTCTGACCTGAATAGCCTGCTTTTAAAAATAGAAATAGCATAAAAAATACTATTCTGCCCAACATCTTGCATTATATGTAAAAAGAATGGCAACTAAAATGTTTGGTTATAGACAAGAGTTGTCAAAACTAAATGTAGTGTGTCAATTATTTGTTTATTGTCCTTTCCTGGAAGTGGTTTGCCTAAGTACATCTCCACAAGAGGGGAATTCTTCTAAAATACAATAGCAAGTAGACAATATTTTCTGACAAAAGATGGGGCATAAACTGGATTCTCAATTTTTTTCTATCTTTAAAAACATCTTAAGCTATCTTTTACCTGCCTTTTACCTATACAACATTAACACTTCCTCAACAGGAATGTATCCATCTAATTCTCTCAAATTGAATAATACATTAATTGAAAGCTTAAAGAATTTTTGTAATGACTCACTATTTTTCTTTAATGATCTTTCAAATTGGAGTGGGAGCCAAATTCTTTTCTGTATGCAGAAATGGAACAACTTAGAGAAGTGGTGGCTCTTTGGTAAGATTTGCAGATAAAATGAATAGATTACTTTAAATGTATGTACTTCTATGGATGCTCTCACAGGCATATTCTTAAAGACATCACATTTTAAAGAAAGCTTGAAGCAGTATAGCAATAAAAATTAAAAAGCTCTCTTACCTCAGTACAGAGCCAAATCCAAGTTTCAAAATTCAAGGTTGATGATGTCAGAAGTGGTTTAAATATACAATAAGTTTTTATAATGGCATTTTCATAATACTCAAGGAGTCATCAAAAGACTCAATTTCTAATCATTTTACATGAATGTCTATACCTCAAAGATGATTGCTCATGTAAGAATAACACTGCCTATGAAAGCAGGATGCAGATCTGTAACCAAAAAGAAAAAGAAAAAAGAAAAAAAAAAGAGGGGTGAGGGGAGTGAAGGCTTTTTTGTAATGTTTCCTATTCCCAGAGCTAACATTAGGTATTTGTGTAGATTCTAGGCACAAGCATAGTACATGAGTGCTAAATCATTCCTCTGGGTCACACATAAACTTCTAATTGCAGTCCCAATTCATTATAGTGTTTGCAGTCCAGTCGTTGTGCAAAGCACTTACCACACATCGACTCTAATCCTAACAAGCCTATACAGTGGTTAATCATTATTCAATAGTGGGGTGCATTTAAGAGATTTTAGGGTTGAGGGGGGAACCTAGGTAAATGCCAAAGGCCTCCTTACTGTCCCTCCCCTTGCAGAATTAGAATCTGCATGGTCTTACATCTGAACCAAGCATTGTGCATTGTTGTCTTCTTCTCATATTCTTTGGCAGGCACAGCCTGGAGGAACTGACCCACACATGCATAGGTGTATTTCAATGATACGAAGGCTGTCAGTCTCCAAGGAGGCCACAAAGTATGGAACTCCCTCAGGGACACAGTAATTCTTGACATATTCTGCCTCTGGCAATCCTTTGTCAGTGGATGGATTTTTTTTTCAGGAACTTCCATTTTCTGTGACATCTAAACTCGCCACGAATTAGCAAGCAGCAAATGTGCCCTATGTGAAGTGCCTCACGTGTTACATTGCCAGATGAAAGATAGTGTGCATATGGTCCATCTTTTTATCCATCTGAAGTTCAAATCCAACTAACCATCCTGGTTCCTTGTTTTCTTCCTATTTTGCTAATTCTGGCAGCTCTTCAAGGAAGAGGTGTGCAGAGCTGAGTTGTCTTATTTAGAATTATCCTCACTCTTGTTGAACAACCTATAAAGGCAGGTAAAGGAAGTTATCCATTCAACAAGTAAACATAAAACTACACAGATTCTGTGTCTTTCTACAAAGATATCCAAGTTCCATGCAGAAATAATCTCGAGGCCAGCCTGGTCTACATAGTGAGTTCCACTACATGGAGAAACCCCATCTCAAAAAGAAAAAAAGAAAAAGAATGAAAGAAAAGAAATAACCTCAACGTTAGTCCTATCTGCCCAGAACTCCATCCAGGCCAGATGAACCCTCAGAGTTGAGTTGCTTTGGGGCAGTGATTCATTCTTTCACTTATTTAGTCATTGTAAACTCAGCAGGAAGAAGAAGGCATGCTCAGATGGAGTAATTAAGGAGAATTTATTTAGAGAGCTAT